>NW_015658531.1:497634-498490 GCF_001515625.1 Sinocyclocheilus rhinocerous | reverse complement strand
GCCAAAAATACATTGTATGGATCAAAATTATACTTTTTTTTTTTATGCCAAAAATCATTAGGATATTAAGTAAAGATCATGTTCCATGAAGATATTTTGTAAATCTCCTACCGTAAATATATCAAAACTTCATTTTTGATTAGTAATATGCATTGCTAAGAACTTCATTTGGACAACTTTAAAGATGATTTTCTCAATATTTTGATTTTTTTGCACCCTCAGATTCCAGATTTTCAAATAGTTGTATCTCGGCCAAATATTGTCCTATCCTAACAAACCATACATCAATGGAAAGCTTATTTATTCAGCTTTCAGATGATGTATAAATCTCAATTTTGAAAAATTTACCCATGACACTGGTTTTGTGCTCCAGGGTCACATATTTACTTAAAATCTCAGGGTGAGAACCTAATTGAGAGATGTAAACTCAGAATTGTGAGATAAAATGTCACAGTTACTTAAATTTTTTTTCATTCTGTGCTTCCATATCAAACCAACTGATCATTGTAGTCAAGTTTGTTCGAAATACAGTATATTAAATATTTACCTACAGATATTTGACTAATGTTGAAAAGTGCCATATTTGAGTGATGATTTGAATTAATTAAATAATTTCAAACTGATTCAAAACAAACTGAACTGATTCACAAAAATGAATCAAACTAATGCACTTTTATTATTTTTAAAGTTTAAATATCTAACAGTGTGTTCACACCAGACGCAAATGTAATTATTCGCGCGAGTAGATTACATACAAAGTCAACGCAAAGACGTGAATAGAGGCGAATTCGCGACGCGTTTGCCGCGAACGCACGATATTCGCCTCAATCGCGTCTTCCGCGCAAGTTCAAAAATT
>NW_015658531.1:493823-496829 GCF_001515625.1 Sinocyclocheilus rhinocerous | reverse complement strand
GGCACGTCTGGTTGAATCAGACAATAGAAGAGAGCATTATTGCAGCCGTCTGTTATTATATAGGTCTGGAGCATAGAAAACAATTAAAATCAGTTGTAGTGGTAGTTGTATTTTATTAGCATGGCTACAGAGATGCTGCTATCAATAATAAATAATAGTAATATCAGTGTATATATATACAGTAGTAAAATGTAACACACACATTAATACAGGATCCTAACGTTATTCATCCTCCTCTGGATGGTGCTGTGAATCCAGACACGTCGGCGTTTGGCTTTCCATCGTATTTGGGACTTTTTGACAACAGGTACAAAACAGCGATTGTAGTTATCTCCACCATGGTTGATCGCGCTGGTTTTATTCGCGCGAGTGACACGAAAAACATCCCGCGAGTAATCTAGAGCAAGTGATGCGATGCACATATTCGCTTCGCGTCTGGTGTGAACACACCATTAGTCTTAACATGTTCATGCAAGTCAGGAAACTAGGATCAAGAAACTAGTTACTATAATCTCATAAGTATGGTCATTCAGTTTGCATTGTATCTAATTTTGCGTGAATTACTTCTGGCAGTCTAATCCAATAATGAGTCAAGTAAGAGATTTTAAAATAGAGTACTTTCAGTTCATTCATTACACTGGAAATGTAGGAGGTCAGCTGGGTATTTCATGCATAATGTGCACAGTAATCATACTTTATACTGCAGAAATCGCTTTTCTGATGCCGATTATGCTGTGTGCGTCATTCCTGAACATAAACCAGTGCAGACACAGCACAGTCTTAGTGTTTCTACCCTTATTTTATTGTGTGTGTCTCTCTCTCTCTCTCTCTCTCTCTCTCTCTCTCTCTCTCTCTCTCTCTCTCTCTCGAGTTTGTCTGTTTATTGGCATGAAATTTCTCATGAAAGGATGTAATGAGTCTGAACTCTGACCCTGTCTGTGCCTGAATGATGCAGACGTCTCTCTGAAACTCTAATTAAATCTAATCTGCTTAAAGCTGGACCCGGCTCGTGCCGTTTGCATGACCCACATTCTCACTGAATGAGCACACAACGATCATTCAGTCAAATCTCACTTCTGCTTTTACTGAATCTGAACGTTTGCCATGTTTTATTGCAGGAGGGAGCAGGCTGTGGAGAAGAAGCATCCCGGCACGTACAAACGCCACCTGGTTCGGCCCATTGTGCGGCCCAACGCTGTTGAGAAGCTCATTAAGAAAAAGAGCAGCATGAACCATAAGCCCGGGACACAGCAGCCAAAGAGGTGAGCGATCCGTGAAGACATGGCCTATGTGCTGTTTGTGGTGTCTGTATCATAATATATTTAATAGTTTAACCAAGGGATTCACAAAATGAGGTTTGCGCCCCCCATGAGGGAACTGCAGGGGGTTTGTGAGTTGATGAAAGGCTAGCAATGAATTAAAAATGTATTACATTTAAAACAAATGAATAATTAATTGAAATAATAAATCATATAAATAATAACAAAATTATTTCAAAAATAACTTCTTTTTTTCTTCAAAAATGAAAAGATAGTTATTAAAATTATTAAAATTAATTATTTAATAATGTATTAAATTATACATTTCAGTAATAAACTAATTATTAAAATACATAAACTAAGTTTAAAATAAAAGGCAAATAATAAAAATGAAAGTTATTTCAAATTAATTAATTATTAGTAATATTAATATTCATTCATATTAATTAATGAAAGCAATTAAAAAGAAAAATAAGTTATTAAAATAAGTAAACTAATAATTTATTAAAAATAACAGATATCAAGAATAAAGTTATAAAAATCTAATATTAAAATAATTTTTAAATGAAAAGCAAATAATTAAAGTATAAAGTATAAATTAATTAAAACAAAAATATATTTAATTATAATATAAATAATAAAAAGATTTATTGAAAAAATAAATAAGATAATTATTTTGAAATTAAAAAATAAGTTGAAGTAATAAATACACTAATAATTATTTCAAAATAATAAATATCAATAATAAAAATTATTATTTAGAATAATAAAAAAAACATACAAATATTTTTAAAAGAAAAAAACAATCAAAAACAAATGCGAATGTGTTGATAAATTACTGACATATTAGCTTAAAATCTAAGGGGGACTTCAAGTAAATATTGTAGGTCAGATGGGTTTGGCTGACAAAAAAAGTCTGGGAATGGTTTATCATTTGTCCAGAAAAAGGGTTTTACTGAACAACGTGATGAACGAAATGTTCTAGAAACGGCATTTACTTTCTATTACTGTATTTTTATTGTTTTAAATAGTATACAGTATCTTGATATGTAATTTTTTGTCAATGTGTGATTATTTTCCATGAATATGGAAACACGGATGGATAATTTGTAGTTAAAGTCAGCGATACTGTGCTGAATGAAATGGTATCCGTGATGAATTCTTCATGAGGTCATTAACCCAGTGCATGTGATCTCCTGCAGGCCGGATCTGCTGCGCTCCGAGGGCATTCCCAGCGTCGAGCCTCTTCCGGCTCCGTCCCCGTTGTCAGGAAGCCCAAAAGTGTCCACCCCGCCTGGGAAAACCCGGTACCGCAGTAAACCCCGCCACCGGAGGGCCAACAGCAAAGGCAGTCACAACGAGTTCCCAGGAGCCCTCAAACCCAACTCGGCCCCGTCGGAGGAACAGCAGCCCCTACAGGACAGGGTTCGTACGGTCATGAAAAACCTGGAAAAGTCATGGAATTTTAAAACGGCGATTTCCAGGCCTGGAAAGGTTTTGGGATAATAAATAAACCCAGAAGGTTTTGGAAAAGTCATGGAAATGTATTTCACAAATCTCTGTATAACAGAATATGTTTAATCGGGTCCTGAATTTCGGAGCGGGATTGCACATATATCGCATAGTTTTACTCATTCCCGCAGCTTTTGAGTTTAAAATGAGGGAAATTCCTGCACACATTTGTGACCCTGGACCACAAAACCAGTCATAAGGGTAAATTTTTCGAAATTGAGATTTATATATTATC
>NW_015658531.1:493083-493733 GCF_001515625.1 Sinocyclocheilus rhinocerous | reverse complement strand
AAGCTGAATAAATAATTTTTCCATTGATGTATGGTTTGTTAGGATCGGACAATATTTGGCTGAGATACAACTATTTGAAAATCTGGAATCTGAGGGTGCAAAAAAAAATCAAAATATTGAAAAAAAAAACACTTTTAAAGTTGTCCAAATGAAGTTCTTAGCAATGCATATTACTAATCAAAAATTAAGTTTTGATATATTTACGGTAGGACATTTACAAAATATCTTCATGGAACATGATCTTTACTTGATATCCTAATGATTTTTGGCATTAAAAAAAATCAATAATTTTGACTCTCAATGTATTTTTGGCTATTGCTACAAATATACCCCAGCGACATCTATTCAGTATAACGTGTAGATCAGATGATAAAATAAAATAAATCCATACAGACTGTCAGATTAAATCAGTCATTTGAAAACTGTGTGAGTGATGCAGCTGTACGGTGTAGGGCTGTCCAAAAAAAAAATCGAATTTCGAATATTAGTTGAATTTAAAATAAAAATCCACATTCAAATGCAAAAACGTTGCATTCAAATTTTAGCTGTGCGTCAGGCAGCTCAGCGGCGCGCGCACAAGATGCGATGACGATGTAAGTGTCGTTGCATTTTAATGCTTTTGTTAGCCTATCCAGTTGAAGCCACTAGAT
>NW_015658531.1:474707-491006 GCF_001515625.1 Sinocyclocheilus rhinocerous | reverse complement strand
AAGCTGAATAAATAATTTTTCCATTGATGTATGGTTTGTTAGGATCGGACAATATTTGGCTGAGATACAACTATTTGAAAATCTGGAATCTGAGGGTGCAAAAAAAAATCAAAATATTGAAAAAAAAAACACTTTTAAAGTTGTCCAAATGAAGTTCTTAGCAATGCATATTACTAATCAAAAATTAAGTTTTGATATATTTACGGTAGGACATTTACAAAATATCTTCATGGAACATGATCTTTACTTGATATCCTAATGATTTTTGGCATTAAAAAAAATCAATAATTTTGACTCTCAATGTATTTTTGGCTATTGCTACAAATATACCCCAGCGACATCTATTCAGTATAACGTGTAGATCAGATGATAAAATAAAATAAATCCATACAGACTGTCAGATTAAATCAGTCATTTGAAAACTGTGTGAGTGATGCAGCTGTACGGTGTAGGGCTGTCCAAAAAAAAAATCGAATTTCGAATATTAGTTGAATTTAAAATAAAAATCCACATTCAAATGCAAAAACGTTGCATTCAAATTTTAGCTGTGCGTCAGGCAGCCTTATCAGCGGCGCACAAGATGCGATGACGATGTAAGTGTCGTTGCATTTTAATGCTTTTGTTAGCCTATCCAGTTGAAGCCACTAGATGCGACGCTGCTACATTGTTTATTCAAAATATTGCGGAAAAAGAGAACATCAATGCGGTTAAGATGCTGTTTACGGCAAAACTGAAACCAAGCCGTTCACACAGAACGCATATTTATCTATAATATATTTATCTATTTCTAGAGGGACATCTATCAGCGTTACACTCGCGTCTCGCACAAGAGAGCCGCATGTTTAGAAAGCCATGTAAAATTAATGCAAGTCCAACTTTTAAAAAACATGTCTCGAGAATATATGGCGGTTTTTCCCCATCCCACTGCATCTCATGTTTTTAAATGAAAAAGTACTCTTTGTGATTGGTTTTCAGTCCTTTGCATTAAACTATACATACATACATGATGCTGTTTCTAATTGTTTAAGCAACTTAATTATATATGGTTTATAAACATTATTTTAAACGTTATGCACTTTTTTCAAAGATAGTCGTGTTATTTTATTGCTTTGAAGAAACGTGCATTATTAATATTTCCCTTGATGTGCCCTCTTGTGGCCTCAGGAGAGAAGCCAAAAGCTTTTTTTCCCCCCTAACTGAAATTATGCCATTTAATTTAGAATATAATTCTAATATTGATAATATTTAAGTACAAAAATCGAATTTAGTTTTTCAGCCATTTTGACAGCCCTACTACCGCGTCTTCATGAGTATCATATAATGAGTTATTTTTCGTAGTTTGTTGCACTTAAGCAGCCAAATACACATGAAATGACGTCAAAATGGCCGTTCTGGCGTTTCTATCCTCGTAAACACTGTCGGTTTTGTCTTAAGTGAATGTAAACGGTTGAGAAAGAAAACACATCAGTATTGGATCCATACATTGTCTTGTGACAGCAGCCTAAAGCTGTGCCGTCTGTTGTTTAATCTGTTTTTAATTTACAGTTTATTCCATTTTCTAATATTTTTGTACTTGAATACTATAGACCCGAGATGGTTTCCAAAACGAAATTCAGGTCCTGAGTTTAACTGATAATATTGGTTAAACAAATTACAATACCTATCCTAACAAACCATACATCAATGGAAAGCTTATTTATTCAGCTTTCAGATAATGCATAAATCTCAAAAAATGACCCTTATGACTGGTTTTGTGGTCCAGAGTCACACCTGTTCTCTGCATGGAGTAACATCTGGCGCAATTGCAGCTTGTACTTATTAACACAAATAGAAAGCAAACACATAGCCTAGCATTAATAGTCATTTATTTTAGTTAACATTCGCTATGATAAATTTGAACAGATTTTTAATCTTATTGTAAAATAAACATTGGGTCATGAATATTGTCTCAAAAGTCAATATAATATAAATTTATATGGGAAAAATTTGTGCGAACCCTGCAGGAGCAAAGCTACCATCACCATCATCCCCCTCCGCCCGAGGGTCCGCTGTTACCGGTGAAGAGCCGCGAAAACGCCGTAGCCACCTGCGCTAACAACCTGCGCTACTTCGGCCCGGCCGCCGCTCTCCGCAGCCCGCAGACCGACCACCTGCAGCGGAGGCTGTCCGGCTCCAGCCCCGACCTCATTTCCACCGCCGTGGACGCCGATTCACGCCACCGCAGGTCCTCCGTCCCTCCGTCCGCGGGCTCCGGTGCTTGCTGTCAGGCGCATCCGTTCCCCGGCTGCATGCACTGTCAGGAGACGCCGGCCGCTCCCAGCCACCCCGAGCTCCCGCATTACTCACTGCTGAGCACGTGCGAAGAAACGCCGCCCGCCGGCAAGAGAGCGCTGGAGCCCACGGCCCAGGGAGAAGCAACGGGAGAGCAGCCGGAGCAGAGATCCAGCGGCCTGCTGCACTCGCTCAGACCCCTGAGAAACGTGAGTCTGAATGACACTTGCATTAAAACGCCCCTATTATGGGTAATGATGAAAGGTTCATAATTTGGTTTTGGGAGTCCCCAACAACAGGTTGACATGCATGCAAGGTCAGAAAACACTTTCATTGTCTTATAATATGCATTTATTTTTACCTTATTTGCTCAACGACTCCCAAACAATTCGCTCAATTATACATTTTTCCAAACCCCTCCTTTGCGTGACGCTAATCTGCGCTGATTGGTCTGATTGGTCGATTTCATTTCCATTTTATAATAAAAGCTGCGTTTGTGAGCGCAGTGCTGCTTTGTTTACAGCGTTACCGGGGAAACCGCTGTTTTTACCGCTCCAAAAGCTGTACCTAGTGGCAAAGAATGAATTTGCAGTTTCATTCAGACCAATGCGAAAAGACCAACGAGTGGGCGGGCAATATGCTAATGTTTCATGTTGACGTCAACATGAAACGGCTTGGGATTCGTTTTAAAAACGACTCATTTCAATGATTCAGAGTCGACTCTTTCTTTTGAGAGACAATAACTTTATACACGGTGCACTTTCAGATTTAAAACTTTGCAGGATGTTTTCATTCACTTAGAGCTGTGTTACACACTGCATGAAAGGTAATTTTCAAAAATCCATAATCGGGGCACTTTAAAAGTGACCGTAAAGACATTTATAATGTTACGAAAGATTTCTTCTTACAATAAATTCTGTTCTTTTTACCTTTCTGTTCATCAAAGAATCTTGAAAAATAAAATGTATCACCGTTTCCAAAAAAAGTTTCTGCAGCACGACAGAAATTATTGATAATAATCAGAAATGTTTTTTTGAGCAGCAAATCAGCATAATAGAATGATTTCTGAAGATCATGTGACACTGAAGACTGGAGTAATGATGCTGAAGGCATTGTGAGGGGAAAACACTTTATAAAAAATTAAACATGAATTAAGGTTATTAAAATAAATTAATTAATAATCTTTTTTAAAATAACAAAAAATAAAGGATCATTTAAAAAAGTATTTTTTAATGAAAAGCAAATAATTAACAATTAAAGTAAATATAACAAAAATAATAAAGAAAATCATATAAATCATAAAGAAATAATTATTGAAAAAATAATACACAATTTTAAAATTAAAAATAAAACCGTTATAAATAAATGAATAAATTAAAAAGAATAAATAGCAATTATAAAAATAATAATAATTAAAAAAAACACAAACTTTGAATTATTTTAATTGTTTGCCTGCATGTCATGTGAACATTAAAAACTCCAAACTTTTGATTGGTAAGTGTATGTGCTTTGAACTCTGTAATGATTTTTTTTTCCTGTCATTAAGTATTTCTATTAACAGATATCAGACTTATGGAAATCTGCTCTGGTCAAGCTTATAGACGCTTCAGCTTTACTAATTATAACTTGATTATTTATATAAACAGAGTATTTGTAATTCAATGATCAAATCATTCTAATATGCTGATTTGCTGCTCGAGAAACATTACTGATTATTATCAATGTTGAAAACAGTTGTGCTGCCCAATATTTTTGTGGAAACTGTGATACATTTTATTTTTCAGGATTCTTTGATGAATAGAAAGTTCAAAATAACAGCATTTATTTGAAATGGAAATCTTTTGTAACATTATAAATGTCTTTACTGTCAACTTTGACCAATTTAATGCATTCTTGCTGAATAAAAGTGTTCATTTCTATATTTTAAAAAAATAGTTTAGTAATTTATTCAATATAATCAGACACATATGATGGGGATATGAAACTGTTCTGCATATGATCCAGGTGTTTTATTTGTGTATGTGATTTTAACATATGATCTGTTGTATGTGTCCGTCAGGCGGGAGACGAGTCGTCTGAGGAAGAGGAAGGAGAGGTTGACAGCGAGGTGGAGTTTCCACGCAGACAGCGGTGAGTCTGCTTTGATGATTGATAATTAATAATTTCTGTCACGATTCCCCAGAAGCCTCGAATGAATCATGTAATCTTTAAACCTGTGTGTTTCTCTACCATTAACCACAGAATAAGTCCTTTTTTAAATGTGACCCTGGACCACTAAACCAGTCATAAGGGTCAATTTTTCGAAATTGAGATTTATAAATCATCTGGAAGCTGAATAAATAAGCTTTCCATTGAAATTGCAATTACAATTTCAAGGTAATAATCGACAATTATGATTTTTGTCACAATCGTGCAGCCCTAACGTGAATCGGTTCTTTTAAATCGGGAACTGCAGGGGGTTCATGAGGATATGAGAAGCTAATCATTTGAAATAGATACATAATTAAAAAATTAAAAGCAATCAAAACAGTTGCTAATATAAATTAAAATAAATAATTTTTAAACAATCAAAATGAAACTCTCAATGATATATAAATACATAATTTAAAATAAACACTCAAAAAAAAAGTGTATGAAATATTTGGAATAATTTTTAAATAAAATAAATAATTTTAAAATCAGAACAAAGCAAAACGCTTACTAAAATATTGTGTATTTTACATATTTGTAAAATAAAAACAATACAATTAAATATTATTAAATATTTGACAAATTAAAATAAACAAAACAATTCATTAGTTTCTTAAACGGTTACAATTACGTAAGCAGTTACTAAAAAATAAAAAATGTTTGGGATGGTTTTAAATAAAACAAAAAATAAAACTTACTGTTTTTTTTATGTAGACTATGTATCTGAAGTAAATTCAAATTTTAATAAATGCATAATTTGTTTTTAAATAAAAATGATCAAAATAATACAACTGAATAATATTAAATATTAGTCAAATAAAAAAGAAATCATTTTAAAATAAAATCAATCAAAATAAAATAAAAAGATTATATATTTTATCTGAAATAAATTAAAATGAAAATAAATACATAATATTGATTACCAAAAAATATGAAGTATTTTAAATAAATTAAAATAAAATCAATCATTTTAAAATGGAAAACAAAATATAATGTATTGTCTTTTTCCTTTTTATTTGATATACATTAATGTAACTACAAAATTACGATAAAACTGAATAAAAGAATAAAACGATTACTAAAACTATGAAATATTTGAAATTAAAATAATTTTTATCTTAAAATAATATTTTATCTTAAATTAAACTCAAGTAATAAAACAATCAAAATAAAATACTTTATCATGTGACCATTAAGCGCCATTAGAGAATTGTGAACATGCAAATGTGTTGTTAAATAAGTGAAATATTAACTTGAAATCTCAGGGGCTACTTCAAATAAATAATTTTAGCTCATGTGGTTTGACTGAAAAAAAGGTTTGGGAATCCAAATGAACCTGCTCAAAAAATAATTCAGTGACTCTTTTTGGAACTGAATCAACAAATTCATCGAAAAGATCCGACTCAAGCAAATGATTCATCCAGGATCAGAATCATAATGTATCCGGATGACATTATACCGAAGAATGATTATCAGTGTTTTTGATGAGAACGTAATGTGCTGAATTCTTTAATACAGGGGTTCCCAAACTTTTCCATTTCATGACCCGCCTAGACAAGTATAATCTATTTCACGACCCACCAAAATATTTGAGATCAAAAGACAATTGACATTACTTTAAGTTTTAATATGGCAGAAATTAAGTATTTAAGAAAAATAACCATTTTATTTTATAGTACAACGGTAAAATTTCACTACTAATATTTACGTTTTGATTTCTTTGTTTACAGACGTTAAAATATGCAGCATGTCCATAAAAACTCGAAACACGCTCACTCCGTGAACTGTAATCTGCTGCGAGTGTTAAACTTAATTGTGATTCAAAAACGACATGCAAAAGTGCCTGTTTAAAAAATATTTTTAATTTTTGGATTTTGAAAAGCCTGTTGACTTCTGCCATTTATCTACAGTAAGGTAATATTGGAAGTTTTTTAAACATTAATTTCTTATTTATTTGGTTCCACAGTGTTTGCTGATTTTTATTTATTTAAACTGTGTATTTTATTTTTATTTTACATCAAGTCCCCAAGCTTTCTTATTCGTTTTGCTAATAAACGTCCTACGTCTCTTATTCATTTGGTTCCACAGTGTTTACTGATCTTCAGTTTTGTATACCTAAACTTTGTGCAAGTTATTTGTTATTTTATATTAGGCATATAGCATGGTGTATTTTTATTCGTTTTGTTAAAATGTTCTAGTTGTATTTTGTTGTCTAATGATGCCGAATTGCCGCTAATTTGAAAGTGAAAGTAAAATGCGCACGCGCTTTTAAGCTATTTAAAAGTGAAGGAAAGTGAGGAAAAGAAATAATTCAACCAAACTAAAAACAAGCAACTGCTTGACGCCAAATTGCCGCTAATTTGAAAGTGAAAGTAAATACAAGCTATTTAAAATGTCCTCACCGTCACAACCCTAGCCTTATATAATGAACTTAAATGGAACTTCTTGTTTGTTCATCTCTCTCTCTCTCAGAATCCGCTGCATTTCAGAGATTGCGACTGCGACACGTCGGATGCGGAATGTTCTGACGCCACCATCAGGAACAAACAGCCCTGCGCACCTTCATCCTGGTGAGCGCCAGCCTTCGGAGGAAACACGGCAATAATCCACGCCTGACCCGTCTGATCAGCCCTTCCCATAATCCCCCTCTCTCTCTCTGAGCATCTCAGGCAGATTCCTCTGAAGTGATAATGTAGCTAGAGTAACACGCATAATTTATTTTATTACGTGCCCGAGGAAACGCAAAACAAAATCAGGAACTCGAATAACAACGACAACAGAGCATAAATTCAGAGCGTTAGACTCGATTTTAACCAGTTAGTTAGTTAGTTAGAAGGTGATTGCGGTCTGCGAGAATGTGTGTATATATGTCTGTAGGAAGTGGAACTTGAGCGAAAGTGTTAAGTGCGTAGCTTGAGGATCCATTCCATGATGGGACCCGCCAGACGCGTGTCTCTGGCCACCTGCTACTTCCTGGGTTTACAGAAACTTTAATTTGAGCACCAGCAGGAACGATGTCCTTCCTTGTTTCTTTTGCCCTTTTTGACTTCCAAGACGTGTGGAAATATCCCAGCATGCCTGCTTGGTCGGCATTTGATCAGCCAATCAGACTGCTGCTGCTGCTCACCTCTACGGGCGAACAGGAAGTCAAAGAACAACTGCTCTAGCGGAACAACGTCTTTAACGATCAAATCAGTGTTTGAAGCGAACCCGAGCAGCTTTTTTCCTCATCTCAGGACTGTGTTTGAAGAGACGCTGCAGACATAAGTGTGACATCAACCACAAAGAGTTTCTTTTCTTCCGTCGTCTTTATGTTGACGTGAAAAATGACGATGTGCACTGCTGGTCAAAAGATTGAAGTGATGAAGATTTTTAATGTTTTTGAAAAAAAAAAAAAGGCTCTTTTGCTCATTGAGGCTGCGTTTATTTGATCAAAAATGCAGTAAAATCTGTAAAATTGTGAAATATTTTTACAATTTCAAATAACTGTTTTCTTTGGGAATATATTGTAAAATTTAATTTATTGCTGTGATGCAAAGCTGGATTTTCAGCATCATTACTCCAGTCTTCAGCGTCACATGATCTTCAGAAATCATTCTAATATGCTGATTTGCTGCTTCATTATTATTGGTGCTTAATTATTAATAATGGTTGTCATTATTATCAATATTGAAAACATTTTTGCCTGGTATTTTTGCAAAAACAAGCTTTGTTTCAGGATTCTTTGCTGAATAGAATTTAATAGAATTTAAGTTCAAAAGAACAGCATTTATCTGAAATGGAAATCTTTTATAACATTAAAAATGTCTTTACTGTCACTTTTGATCAATTTAATGCATCCTTGCTGAATAAAAGTATTAATTTCTTCTTTTTTATCTTATGGTTTCCACAAAAATATTATCAACATTGATAATAATAATAAATGTTTGTTGAGCAGCAAATCGGCATATTAGAATGATTTCTGAAGGATCATGTGACACTGAAGACTGGAGTAATGATGCTGAAAATTCAGATTTGATCACAGAAATAAATTACATTTTAACACATATTCACATAGAAAACAGCCATTTTAAATTGTAAAAATATTTCACTATTTGTGCTGTATTTTTGATCAAATAAATGCAGCCTTGGTGAGCAGAAGAGACTTCTTTCAAAAACATTAAAAAAACGTAATTATTCCAGTCTTTTGAGCGGCAGTGATGATGTTCTGGAGATGCAGTGTCCCTGTAGAGTTAAAGGGATCTTTCACCCAAAAAACTAGTGTAAAATTCATGCTGTTTGACTTTTGTTCTTCCATGCAACCTGTCAAGCTCCAAAACGACCAAAAAAAGGACCATAAAAGTATCACAATATTACGTCTGTGTTCCATGCAAGAAAGTCTCATGGGTTCGGAACAACACAAATGATGCCAGAATTGTGATTTTTGGTTTAAGCATCCCTCTGAAGCGTCTGTAACGTGTATGGTGTGTTTCTGCCGGTGTTTGTGTGTGTATAGCGTGCCGTTCAAGGAGACCGCAGAAGCACAGAGTTCGTTTGTTTCAGGGCCGCGGGTGAATCAGCAATAACGGTGGTTTTGCGCTCAGGCTATTGAGAATCATTCGCTCAGGATGACTGTCTAGCAGGCTGGACAGACGCGAGGCGGAAATACAGTGCTTTGTAAAAGACCTCTATTTTTGCAGACATGAGTTCATTATTTTTACACGTCGTTTTTTTGAGTAAAAAAGAAAAAGGCAAGAAAAAGAAATGGAAGAAGTCCCGTGCTTTTTGCTGGTTTATGCTCAGGTTCAGTGCTTTATCGTGCAAATGAGTCTCCACTAGGGAAAAGCGGTTCGTTTGTCTTGTTTCAGTCGTTTGGAAAAATGTTGCACTGCATTTAAATCCATCATTTTTGTGAACAAAACAAACAGGGTTAAATTGCAGTGTGAAAGTAGTCTGTGTGTAAATTCTCCCTCGCTAGTGTGTTTTTATTTGTCTTTTCCTTAAGAAAGGGACACTGCATCGTCCGGCATGTCTGTATTTAATTGTTGCATTCATATTTACCCTGTGTTTAGATATAGATGTTACAGTGCTAGTTAAAATGCCTCGTTCATCATCAGTAAATGCAGCCGGATGTGTTTCTGAACCGGATACGGCATGTGAAATAAACTGTGAATGGTATTATTATTATTTTCCGACATCGTACTAAAAGAAGCCTTGCAAGACGTACTTCCACATTAAAACAACAGTATCATTGAGTTCATGAGAAAAGCTGTGAGTTTGCAGCAAATGAACAAAAAAAAAAATTTTTTGTCAAGTTTAGTCATCTTGTTTAACTCCGTTCTGGTACATAGCGCCCATTTTTAACTATTCAATCAATTTCTGATGGATAAAAATCCAGTTTCACCAAGAAATATTAAAGATTACAGAAGCAAAATGGGTTGTGAACAGCTTTTCATGTTGACTTCATGTCTACGAGGGGCAAAATAAGCCATTATTACTGTACAATTTTTGTCATTTCTGTTCAGTGTGATGGTAACGTGCTAGAAACACAAGGTGTGTTTAGATGAAGCGAACTAATTGTAACGAAGACGAACCGAAAACACGCACCAACCTCATTCTCTCCGTTTACGTGTTCCTCTAAAGGTTTTTAGTGAGTGATGTATGAAGTATGATATTGTATGAAGTCTTTCCGGCCACAGCGCCTCCACAAATCCTGTAAATTATGATTTTAATTTAATTTAATTTAAAAATGTCTTTTTTTGTAGCTGGCCTACACGATCATTAATTTATTTTGAAGCACTAGCTGTTCATTTCTGTGTTTCTTCATCTCATAATTGTCTCATGTATGTCTTCAGAAGTATTACTGATGAGGTGAGATGGCATCTTAAAGGAATACTTCTCTCAGAAATGGACATTTGGTCATTTTCTTATGGAAGCCCATTTCTGCCATGAAATATAAACATAAATACCTTTTTTATTTGACTTATTTTATAGCAGAAAAAAAACATAATTGCAAGGTATAAACAAAGAATTGAGAAAAAAGTCAGAAATGTGAGATATAAACAAAAAATTCCAAGATATAAACTTTCAAGTTTAGAAAAAAAAAAATATATATATATATATATTATGATTTGGAAAAAAAAATTTTCAAGATGTAAAAAACTAAAAAGTCAGAATTGCGAGATATAAACTCTTGAATTCTGAGTTTCTCTTGCTATTGTAACTTTCTTCTCGGAATTGAATTTATATATTGCAATTTTTTCTCAGAATTTTGATTAAAAAAAAGTCAGAATTGTGAGGTAAAAAAAAAAAATCAGAATTTTTCATGTGGCAGAAACAAGCTTCCATATTTTCTTCACCTGAATGCTATTTTGGAAAACGAGGAGGGGAAATATCTGGACATTTATTACATCTGAACACTTTTCAGATGTCATTCTCATATAGACCATTGTTTCTAGCAAGAGATAATTGGCTCACATTTAATCATTGTAATAAAATGACACAAACATGTTCTGGTTGTAAAGATAATTCCAGTGTCATACGGTTCTTTGGCTGTATCACAGAGAATTGAAAGTATGAACCGTACCGTTTCTCCTGCCATCATCTGTCCTTATTCACGTTAACCATTTTTAATTGCTTGGTCAACTACTACATATACAGGTATTTAAAAATGAACTATTTTTGTGCGGAATATCTTCAGCTCTGGGCTCATTTTCCTCCTCCAGTTTGTTTCTTACTC
Source organism: Sinocyclocheilus rhinocerous (assembly GCF_001515625.1). Lineage (NCBI taxonomy): Eukaryota > Metazoa > Chordata > Actinopteri > Cypriniformes > Cyprinidae > Sinocyclocheilus > Sinocyclocheilus rhinocerous. The sequence goes on along the minus strand of NW_015658531.1, from coordinate 479,827 downwards.
ATGTCTCGGCCCTTTTCCTTCCTTATCTTGAATGGTGTTATGATTTCCTGTAATAGCCTGTGTACAGTGCGACAGGAGTGACTTGTGAAATCAAGGCAGAGCAACTGCATGGAATAAACACTGATGTACTGTACCAAACTCTGCCGCCTCTGCTCACTCTGTCCTGATCTTGTGATTAGTTTAACTCAAGAGGTTTGTTGTGCTTTTCAAATGTGCTGTGTATATAGCCATAAATACAGTATTTCATGTCCATTCACTTATACCAGGTATGAAGTACGAGGCAGAACAGTGCCAGATAACATATCTAAAATAGAGTTGCATGTTCAAAGTTCACAAATTTTATTGCATTTGCAGTTTACAGAGGATGAGATAATCAGACTGCAACCAATGAGAACAAATCTGTTGTATTTTCCTAATTTGCTTGAAATATTAACAATGTAAGTTAGCTTTTTTTATATAATGCTATTGATTTGAAAGTATTTTAAAGTGTGTCTTTATCAGGTTTAAAACAAACCCTTCTCAATCCCAGCATGCATAAAGTGTTTCTATAGCTTCCCATAAAGTTGCATTTCGGTTACGGTTATGACAACATTTGCAGTGCAACATATTTAATTTAATAATTAATAATTTATGCATTTAGCAGACGCTTTCATCCAAAGCGACTTACAGTGCATTCAGGCTATACATTTTTTACCAGTATGTGTTCCCTGGGAATCGAACCCACAACCTTTAAAAAAAAAAAAAAAAATGTGGGACTGCAGTTTATGTATTTAGATTTTTAAAATGATAGCACAAAATTTCAGCTTTAGATTTTTTTTTTTTTAATTACATTTCAGTCAGAAATGCATATTTTAATCAACCAAATTCTCTATAGTGGTGTTCTGTTGCTATGGTTACCCCTGAATGCAATGGTGACACTTTGACAAATATGCACTTTGACAAGCTTTCATGGTTACTAAAACATTTGAAAACACTATTGAAATGCATATGCTTGTATGTAAAAGCACTCTTAAGACCCCGGCCCCTTTTCTGTGCAACATATTTCGACAGACCAGACCCACACATAATCTGTGCCTGATATACTGTATTTCAGATTATGTACGTAGGATAAAATGAAAAACAAGAGATTAAAAAAAGGCTTTACAGTGCAGTCGTGCCTACTGGTAGATTCCCAGCTAATAGGGAACGTTCTCTCAAGGTTCTTCCAGTAACGTTAATAGAATCAAAGTTGTCTAGTCTTTAATGTTCTCAAAACGTTATTTATATATAATTTATGGAACTTTTTACATTTTAGTTGGACTTTCCTCTTACGTATTTAAACGTTACTATTTGCACTGTTTTCCAGGACATCCAAAATAACATTCACAGGTAGGCTAATGTTCACATAATGTTTGCAAAATAATAAAAGTTGGGTGTTCATTTTAATGTTGCTATTGTTTCGGAACGTTCAGAAAAGTTCCACAAAATGTTCTGAAAACTATGCAAAAAAAGTGTAGTATGCGCTTCACATACATGGTAAACATAAATAGTAACTTTTAAATGCGATAAATGAACATCCAAATAAAACATTTCACAAAGGGAACGTTCCATTGGATCATTTTGCTAGCATTTTGTGAACTTGGTTCTGGGTTTTTTAGCTTGTTTGCTGTACACCTTGTCACACAGCAGATTTTTTTCGCTTTGTTTTTTGCTATAAGTCAGAAATGACAAGGAGGCAGCTTCCCGCAATACAAAGTCAATGGAGAGGGTTGGATTGTGTGGGCGTGGCCTAAATGCGCAGTGGGCATGGACGTCAGCGCGGGTACTTTTTTTGCTATAAGTCAGAAATGACAAGGAGGCAGCTTCCCGCAATACAAAGTCAATGGAGAGGGTTGGATTGTGTGGGCGTGGCCTAAATGCGCAGTGGGTGTGGACGTCAGCATGTCAAAAAGAGTGTTTTTCTTGTTTGTTCATGTGATGACAGCAAAATGCAGAAGGCGCTCCAGCTGTAGACTTTTTTAAATTATTTTATTTTATCGTGTATTGAGCGTTTCAGTTTGAGCCTCCACGGTCGATAGTTTGTCTGAAATATAGTGAATTAATAGAAAAGTAGATCTATTTGCATATATATGCAACGATACAGTTTATGTCAGTAGGTGACCAATTGTGAAGAACATGTCCAGATCATATTTTAAAATCAGAAGAAAATGAGAAATTACATTATTGCATTGTATTGTATTGTATTATTTTTTGCATGTATTTATTTAGCTATTGACATTATTTTACCATACATTTTACCCTCATTTGCTTATTATCATTAGTGATATGGTAATATACTATATATGCCAAACAGGGTTATTATAGTTAACGAAAACCATATTTAAAAAAAATTATAATAAAATAAAATAAATAAAAAATATCATTACTTGAAATAAAATATTTTAAAAACTTACTCATTATTAAAATATATAAAATATAAAATAAAAACTAATTCAAAATATTAGCAAAAAAGTGAAAATATGACCTGGACATTTTCTTTTCATCCCATCAGATTATGAATGTGCACTATATTAAAAGCCATGAAGTGAATAAGCAGCATTCGTTCATTTGTGAGCATGCTGGGAAGCGATCATTTATATAAACCTCTGAATAGTGTCGAGTGTGATTTCTTCAGATTCAGTGCTATCTCTCTGCAGGTATGAATGCAGAATGTGACCCGGATGGGCATCTATGTGAGCGCCAAGGTGTATCTGGTGCATGAGGTACTCTCATCTCTCACCATTCATGTTTTCCACTGATCTTTGCTAATGTGTGGATGATAATGATGTGGATGAACATTAAACATGTTTACATGATATATACGAGTATTAATGAGTGTATTTGAATTGATTTCAGGGTTATCGGGGGCTGGTAGATGGAGGAGACAACATTAAACTGGCCAACTGGCAACGCGTCACCAATATAATTCAGCTGGTAAGAGACTCAATCAGATCTCAACAGAGCTGCAGTTTAGTGTAGTTTAGATCTAGTTAACAACTCTTAAATGTGTTTGTATCTGAGGGCACTACAGCTGCAAAAAGACATTTCTGTTATAAGCTCTTCCTTCATGGAAAACATTGGTTAAGGGTTATTATAATTAATTAAAACTCAAATTAAAACGGTTAAAAAAAAATGTGTTACTTGAAATAAAATAAACATTAACTGAAATAAAATAAATATGTATTTATAAAAAATAAAAAAATAAAAATTTAATTTCTCCTTTTCATTTAGTTTGACTTATGTACTAGAATAACTAAAACTGAAATAAAAAATAATGTGTGTATATACTGTATATACATATATAATGTGTGTATATATACACTTAAAGAACTAAAACTAAAATAAAAATTAATAAAAACTATATATATATAGTTTTTATTAATTTTTATTTTAGTTTTAGTTCTTTAAGTGTTCTTCATCTCAATGATAGAGCACAACCAAATTTCTAAAACTTAAAATAAAAATAAAAAAAAAAATAAAAATTTAATTTCTCCTTTTCATTTAGTTTGACTTATGTACTAGAATAACTAAAACTGAAATAAAAAATAATGTGTGTATATACTGTATATACATATATAATGTGTGTATATATACACTTAAAGAACTAAAACTAAGCCCCAAAAAACCCATATCGGTCGGGCTCTAATATATATATATATATATTGTTTTTATTCATTTTTATTTCAGTTTTAGTTCTTTAAGTGTTCTTCATCTCAATGATAGAGCACAACCAAATTTCTAAAACTTAAAATAAAAATAAAATGGAAAATATAAAAATATAAATATTAAATTATTATTTTTATTATTATTATTATTGTTGTTGCTGTTGTGCAGTGTTAGTTTAATATTATTTTAATACTATTATTGTATTTTTTTATATTTCAAATTGGGTTTTATTTATTTATTTATTATAAATAAATTTTATTATATTTTCATATTATGTTAAAAAAAATTCTACTTTTGTGATTTTTATTCGTTTTTTGTTTTATTTTTATTTAGCTTTAAATAATTTTTATTTCAGTTTTAGACATTTTAGTAACCTAAACCAAGGCAACATTTCCAAGCATTTTTTTATTTTAAAATCTAATATTTAGATTTCAGCTCTTTTTCAATGAATGAAAATGATGTTGAATAGTGTTGTTAGTTTTGTTAACGCATTGGTCTTTCTTGAGCTGAATGTGTCTAAGCTCTGCAGCTCTTCACTCTGTGTTCTTCGGTTAAGCTGGTAAACTGGTAAGCTGTCCTGCTGCATGTGCTCTGATGTGCTCTTAATCAAACACTTAAGAATAACAGAGATGTTACATTAACATCTATAGATGCTGCATTTAGTATCTTAAATGCTCTTTTCCCTGCATTAGTTTGGTTGCCTACTGTATGCACTTGTCCTGTATGCAGAGAGTTCGGTCTGAATTGAGTATCAAATTATTACCAACTTGTCCAGCAGACAGAGATCTTAAAATTAAGATTTCTATGATTCTGTCATGAAATGTGTCCATTATTTTTCTGCAGTTTTTCACATTTAATCCTGTTTGAAAGCGTTTATGGAGACTTTTAAAGGGACAGTTCACCCAAAAATGAAGATTTGTCATCTTTTATTCACCCTCATGTCATTTCAAACCCTTATGCTGTTATTGTTTCAGTGAAATTGTGAAATGATAAACCTCTGCTCTCAAATCTCATCACGTTTGTTGATGCATTGCGTCAGGTTTGATGTCAAAACAGCTTTGAGCATCACGTGTTGAAACTGAATGTGATGCATCAATGCAACACGTTTTAATCTGAAAGGACAAGATTAACGTTCTGTTTCTCACACAGAATAACTTAATATTTCATTGATTGATTGATTTACTTATTTAACCAGGAAGGTCCCGCTGAGATACAACATCTCTTCTACCAGGGAGTCCTGGTCAAGATAGGCAGCAAAGGACAAAGTAAAAAAAAATACATATTATCACCACACAATGAACAAACACAAAACGCAATTTTCTGAAAACAATACAAGTCCTAGATTAATCCTTATTAAAGGGGTGGTTCACTGGGTTTTTTCTAGGCTTGATTGTGTTTATGGGGTGCAGTCTAACATGTGTCAATGCTTCGTTTAT
>NW_015658531.1:472612-473946 GCF_001515625.1 Sinocyclocheilus rhinocerous | reverse complement strand
TCCCTCAGAAATAGGCAATGGGCTCTGATTGGTTAGCTAGCCCAGTGTGCTGTGATTGGCTAAACCCTCTCAAAATTGAATTTTAACTCGCAATTGTGACTTTATATTTCGCAATTCTGTGAAAAAAACAAAAAAGTCAGAATTGTGAGATAAAATCGCAATAACCTTTTTTTTTTTTTTTTTATTCAGTGGCGGAAACGGGCTTCTATAGAGAGTGCTAGAGTTAGAGGGTCAAATAAATATAGTGCACGAGTCACTCTGTCTACTGTTAGGCTACTTTAATAATGCCTTTATGGTGTCTGTGTAGATTCTTCCAGGAAAGATTGTGAGTCCCTGAATTGGAGAGTTTGTGCTTTGACTGCTCTGCTTACTTTTCTTTTGAATGCTTGACTCTGATGCATGTGTGTGACCGTTCGGCCGCTGCGCTGACATGCATTTGAACCTATTCCTCTTGTTGAAGCATTGCAATAAACGCCTCTGCATGATTAAAAACACCGATCACAAATGCATGATTTGCAGCGGTGCGTGTTGTTCACTCAGGGAGGAACGGTGATCGGCAGCGCGCGCTGTAAGGCCTTCACCACACGAGAGGGCCGTTTAGCTGCTGCCTTTAACCTGGTCAAACGCGGCATCTCGAACCTGTGTGTGTGTGTGGAGGAGACGGCAGCCTCACCGGGGCCAACATCTTCCGCTCTGAGTGGAGCGCACTCCTCCATGAGCTGCTGAAGAAAGGTACTGAATCACACTGAGCGGGCCCTATCAAATCCGCTCTATCTCTTTTCAAATTCTGTAGTGAAGTGTTTCTACTCTGCTGTAAAAGTACTTTTCCAGTGTCTGTACTTTATCAGTGTTTTTCTTTAGAAAACTCTTACTTCACAACATTCCAAAGCATACGTTTGCACTACGTTTCATATTAAATATAATTTATTACTTAATTACATTAGAAATCTAGTACTTTCTTACATTTACTCAAGTAAAAGTCATTCAAATTTTTACTTGCGCACAAGAAAGTACTACATTTTACATGTTCTTAAAGGAGACATATTATGCCCCTTTTTACAATATGTAATATAAGTCTCTGGTGTCCCCAGAATGTGTCTGTGAAGTTTCAGCTCAAAATACCCACAGATCATTTATTATATCATTTTGAAAATGCCTATTTTGAGTGGAAGCAGAAACACGCTGTTTTTCGGGCCTGTGTCTTTAAATGCAAATGAGCTGCTGCTCCACGCCCCCTTTTCCAGAATAGAGCTGCGCCATTACAGCTCGTACCTGCTAAAAACATCTGTTTTGGTTCTGATTATCATGTTAATCGCGCTGAAATCATGCGTTTT
>NW_015658531.1:469263-471114 GCF_001515625.1 Sinocyclocheilus rhinocerous | reverse complement strand
CTGCTCATGTTGCACCGTATTTCATTTTAGGCATTTTTACAGTGTTGCGTATTTTAACCAATCACACACAATTCTGTTGAGCTTAGGATTGCAATGGCCAATCAGAGGCGTTCAGATGAGTCATCGTTCAAACTCATCAGTTTTGTTGAGTGTGCGCGCGTTCACTGACTGAATTCCGGACTCTTGCAAATTTTCTCATCATAAACAACAAAGCGCAGATGTACGTACAATGTAAGTAAGAGAAATATCAAAAAGCATGTCTAATCAATTGAATTCATAAAAGTCTCTCAGTGCAGAGAGACTGACCTATGACTGAAACTGTTATTTTAATTATGATTAGTTATAGTGCTGTCAAACGATTAATCGCATCCATAATAAAAGTTTTTGTTCACATAATATATGTGTGTGTATACTGTGTATATTTATTATGTATATATAAATACAAACACATGCGTGTATGTATTTAAGAAGAATATGTTATGTTTATATATTAAATATATTTATATATTTTCAAAATATATACTGTATGTGTGTGTATTTATATATATATATATTTAATAAATATACACAGTACTCATACATATATAATGTAAACAAAAACTTTTATTTTGGATGTGATTGTTTGACAGCACTAATTAGTTATGATTATAGTTTTTAGAAATATTTATATGTTTTTATTTTTATATTTCCCATTTTTATTTTAGTTAAAGTTTTAGTAATTTTGTTTTGTTTTTGTCATTTTTAGTATAAATGCATGTCTTTAGCCTATTTTATACACACACACACAAAAAATAGTCAAAAAATATTTACTAAAAGATATATGTAGGGCCTATAAAATTCATTTGATTTTTTCCCAAATTCTGTTTTAATTTTTCTAGATTCCATTTTAAATCAAATTTTAGCAATCAAAAGGCATGTCTAATTAATTGAAATCATGAAAATTATACAATTTAACCTCCAATTTATTATAATTATTTATAATTAAAAAAAACACAAAAAAAAAAACAGATTTTCAGGGCCCCATGAAATCTTTTTTATTTTTTCACCAATTCTGTGTTTTCTGTTTTAATTTTTCTGGACTCCATTGTAATGGTTAAATTAAAATTAATATTTTATTTTAAAGTTTAAAAACATGTCAAATCAATTGAATCCATAAAACATTAACAATCTAATCATTTATTTAAAATCTTCAGTAAATAATATTGCCCTAAAAATATATATATTTTTTTTTTCAAATATTCTTGTCTTGTCTGTTTTAATTCTTCTGGATTTATAATTTAATACAAATTTATGATAAAAATGGTAATTAAATCAAGGCATACAACTTATTAAAATGTAAATTAAATAAAAATGTAGCAGTTCCTTTTAATTTTTGGCAAACAAAGTTTAACAACTGCTCAAATTAAAAGCTTTACTCTTAAAATTAAAACATGAAAGAAAAATTCTGATATTAAACAATAAATATTATTATTATTATTACTCCTACTACTACTTTGAGAAGTACATTCTACTGCACAATAGCAATAGAATTCTGTCACAGTTCACTTCAAGTTGACCCAGACTTTTATTTTGAAGGGTTCTGCATTGCAAGGCTTTAAATAAGAATGAACTAGGCCTGTTTGATCCCATCTCTTTCTGTTGTTCATAAAGAACAGTGATAGTAATACTTCTATTAATATGAATGAAATGTTACAGGTGAATGAAGTGTCGTGGAATCAGGTGGCTGGCTGGACAGGTCAGGGCGGCTCTCTGCTGGGAACTAAACCGTTAGTTAGTCACCTTTACTAATCAATGCATTCTCACCCCATCTTTCATCTTTGAAACTGAGCTTTCGTTCCCTCAATATTGTCC
>NW_015658531.1:464376-468909 GCF_001515625.1 Sinocyclocheilus rhinocerous | reverse complement strand
CATTCATCTTTCATTTTTGAAACTGAGCTTTTGTACCCGCAATATTGTCCAGAACCCTCCCAAGCACCTGCATGGAGAAACTAGTGGAAAATCTCCACAGGTTCAGCATCCAGTCACTGCTCGTAATTGGTGGTTTTGAGGTATAGAGGAAAACTTGACTGTGTTTCGATGCAATACAATGCAATTTGATGCACTTAAATAAACAGTTCACCCACAAATGACAGTTTTGTCATCATTTCCAACCTGTATTATGTTCCATGAAGCACGAAATGAGATATCAGACGATGTCCGAGCTGCTCTTTATGATATCTGACTGTATTTTCCATCACGTCCAGGCGTATGAGGGCATCCTGGAGTTGGTTGAAGCGAGAGGACGCTATGATGAATTATGTATTCCCATGTGCACCATCAGCAACAACGTAACTCCCATGATTCCAAACTCAGTCACTGGCTTTGTCTCTTTGTTTGTTTTGAATACGCGCCCTCCAGCGGCGAAAATTACATATTGTGCCTTTAAGTATTAAAGGTAAAAAAAAAAAAAACTTTTATTTATGAAATGTAGTGCAGTAAAAAAGGCATTATGCTTTGGAATGTAGTGAAGTAAAAGTTTTCCAAAGAAAAAATTATAAAGTACAGACTTTTTAAAGTTACTTGAGTAAAGTATAAATACTTCACTACTGTCCACCTCTGTTTTGTTCCCAAATTCTGTGTTTTCCATTTTCATTTGTTCCATTTTAATTACATTTTAATATTTAAAAAATAATGTCTAAGCATCTGAATTCATTAAACATTAACAGTTTAATCAGTTACTAAAATGTTAACAGTAATAATGCTCATTGAAAAAAGTGTTTTTCTATTTTCATTCTTTTTTCAACTTTTTCCCCCCAAATGTTTCCCTTTTTTTTTCGGGCTGTTGACATAATTTCCATGAAAATTATGCACATTTTACCCTCTTCTGCTCATTATAATTATAGGGTGATATAAATGCCAGACACACTCTAACCCAATTGCTGGGTTTGTCCCTATTTTACCCAGCACTGGGTTGTATTTAACCCAGCATTTTTTAGAGTGCAGGGTTATTATATTTAACTAAAGCCATAAAGAAATACTTCCTCATTACTTGACATAAAATAAACATAAATGAAATATATATATAAACACATTTTATTTCAGCTAATTTCAAAGGCAACATTTCTCATTTGCATTTAGTTTAACTTGATATAACTAAATTTAATTAAAATGAATGAAAACTGTATCCAGATATTTTCACACACTATTAGGAGCCTATGAAATCTGTTTTATTTTTTTCCCAAATTCTATGTTTTCCATTTTAATTAGATTGTAATAATCAAAATGATGTATAAGCAATTGAATTAATAAAACATTAACAATTGAATAATTTATTAAAAGTTTAACTATAACAGTGCTCTTTAAAAAATTTTTTTTTTTTTTGCAAAATTCTGTGATAATACATATTTATTATCAAAAATGGTGGTAATGAATGCATGAAACTGTAATTAATCTTTTAAAATGTAATCAAATATAATTTATTGCAAACAAAGTACTGGACAATAGAGGTTTGCTCTTTAAATGAAAACATGGATGGATAGGCTATATACTGTATGTATGTATATATATATATATATATATATTCAAATAACGCATAAAGTATATGCGTTCATATGTGCTTTATTTTCACTGGAGCAAATCTGTGGTGTGATGAGGGGTGAACGCAGCGAAAACTTAGGCTACAGTAGATGAGGAACCGATTGCTCCCCCATGATATTTTGTAAACTGTATTTATGACAAAGAACTGCACAGATGCAGATATTATAACAATCTAGATAAACACACACCATGTCCTCTGTTTCTCGCTCTGCGCCGCTGCTGTCTGCGGATTGAAAAAGAACGCGCTGAAAGAGTCTACCGCTGTTTTCATATGAAATTTAAAGGGGACTGAGGCGATCACAAAGTCATGTACAGTTTATGGAACTAATCGCAAAATTTTAGAAAGTGGCCTAGCGACGCCCATGCTAAAGAGGTTCAGAGGGCCATGAATGAAAAGCGTTTTGAAGAGGCCATCCAGCTTCGGGGCAGGTGAGATTCACATGATCATTATCTGCGTTCACTGCAGAGGTCAAAGCTTCAGCTATACTTCCTCATTACTTGACATAAAATAAACATAAATGAAATATATATATAAACACATTTTATTTCAGCTAATTTCAAAGGCAACATTTCTCATTTGCATTTAGTTTAACTTGATATAACTAAATTTAATTAAAATGAATGAAAACTGTATCCAGATATTTTCACACACTATTAGGAGCCTATGAAATCTGTTTTATTTCCTTCCCAAATTCTATGTTTTCCATTTTAATTAGATTGTAATAATCAAAATGATGTATAAGCAATTGAATTAATAAAACATTAACAATTGAATAATTTATTAAAAGTTTAACTATAACAGTGCTCTTTAAAAAATTTTTTTTTTTTTTTGCAAAATTCTGTGATAATACATATTTATTATCAAAAATGGTGGTAATGAATGCATGAAACTGTAATTAATCTTTTAAAATGTAATCAAATATAATTTATTGCAAACAAAGTACTGGACAATAGAGGTTTGCTCTTTAAATGAAAACATGGATGGAAAAATAGTGGCAAAAAATGAGCAAATTCTGTGAAATGTTCAGTTTTCTGATTGGATTCTGTAATTCCATCCATGGTTTCACATCGCAGTACAATAACATGCTCTAATGTTGAGCACAATGATTCAAATGAGCTTTACTTTCTGCTTCATAGTTTGTCATCAGATTAATGACTGAATTGAAACTTTAGAAACGTTTACTGCCAAAAAACTGTATTTGAAAGTCTGACTCAAGCTCAGGAATGATGACTCTTCAGGATAAGAATCTCATAAATCTTTATGAAGGCCTTATCAAAGTCCGTTTAGGGCAAGTCTGTTACTCGGCAACAGTGTTCAGGAAACCATTCTGAAACTGTAGTTTCCCAAGATACAAACTACTCATAATTTAAAGAAGTTATTCTATAAGAAGCTATTCTACAAGTTACCAGCAAAAAGTATTTCACTTTTAATTAAGTTGTTCCACTGAAGGGGCCACATTAGTTTAAATATGTAATACATATTTCTGTTGTTATTTTACATTTATTGATGTATTTATTTTATTTTAAATAATTAATTTTAATATTAATAATTATTTGATTTATTATTATTATTTATATTTTTCCCATTCCCCAAATCATTTTAATATGTAATAAATATTTCTATTTTTTTATTTTACATGCATGTTGTTTATTTTATTTTAAATGAACTTATTTATTCAATTAGTTAGTTAATATCATTTATTTATTTTGTATGTATAATGCATTTGAGTTAAATCCGCAGAATCATTTTCAGTCACGATGTGATTATCAGTTTTCATGATGTTGAAGAAAGCTTGTGGATGTTTTGTCCTGTAGAGCAGCAAGATGGGCGTGGAGGCGGGGCCAGACACTCCCGCCTGTGTGATCGGCCTATCAGGAAACCAGGCTTGATGTGTGGTTTGTTAGGATAGGACAATACTTGGCCGAGATACAACTATTTGAAAATCTGGAATCTGAGGGTGCAAAAAAATCTAAATATTGAGAAAATCCCCTTTAAAGTTGTCCAAATGAAGTTCTTAGCAATGCATAGTACTAATCAAAAATTAAGTTTTGATATATTTACGGTAGGAAATTTACAAAATATCTCCATGAAACACGATCTTTACTTAATATCCTAACGGTTTTTGGCATAAAAGAAAAATCGATAATTGTGACCCATACAATGTTTTTTTGGCTTTTGCTACAAATATACCCCAGCGACTTAAGACTGGTTTTGTGGTCCAGGGTCACATATCGTATTACCGAATAGAATACCGGCACATGTCTAGTAGGGACTCTGTCAATCGGAACACACCTTATATCCCAAGTCCCCAAAAAAAGTGTTCTTGATTTCTTGAAAAAATATTTTTTTGATCAAAACATATAATGCAGTGCAATACAATGATGATTGAGAGATAATAAACGTTACTCAAAAATATTTTTAGGTGTTTTAGAGGTTTGGCATGTCAGGGATTTGGATTTTTGGCCAGCTGTGTTTTTCCTTTTCGTGTGTCTGTGCTTGTGTGTTTGTGAGTTGGTGTATCCCGGGGTGTGGCTATGCTCTCCTCTCTATGGCTGATTGCTGAATGTGAATCACCTGCTGCCAATCAATTCATCTGCCTCCAGTATTTAAACCCTGGGTCTTCAGTCATTTTCTGCCAGATCGTTCAGTCTGCCTATGTGGTACTGTGCTAAGGCCTCCCAGTGTCTTTAGACCAGTTTTTGTGTCATGTGCTTAGTTTGAGTTCTAATTCTGTTTCTCCTGTGCTTTAGACCTCACTCCACCTGCATTTATCCTGCATTCTGCCTGCCACGCCCGATCAACATTCTCTCTGCTCTACCAACATATCTCTGGCCTGTTTGGTTTCCAGCTCACCTCAGCCAACA
>NW_015658531.1:460054-462423 GCF_001515625.1 Sinocyclocheilus rhinocerous | reverse complement strand
ACAGTTTATGGAACTAATCGCAAAATTTTAGAAAATGGCCTAGCGACGCCCATGCTAAAGAGGTTCAGAGGGCCATGAATGAAAAGCGTTTTGAAGAGGCCATCCAGCTTCGGGGCAGGTGAGATTCACATGATCATTATCTGCGTTCACTGCAGAGGTCAAAGCTTCAGCTGATTGTTTTCCACATAAATGAGTAATAATGAATCAAATGATGTTGTTTGCAGTTTTGAGAACAACTGGAACATTTATAAGTTGCTGGCCTATCAGAAACCCGCTGCGGTCCCGGTAACACATCAACACTACAGCGTCACGACTTTAACCCTCACTTAACAGCTGCATATACAAAAATAAATAAATAAATGTAGGGCCCTAAGAAATTTTCATTTTTCCTAAATTCTGTGTTTACTGTTTTTATTTTCTGGGTTCTGTTTTAATAGTTTAATTAACTAGCTGAACTAAAAAGCTTTCTATATTTTATTTTACTCCAGTTACATTTTCAATATCAGAAAGCATGTCTAATCAGGGAAATTCATAAAACATTAACAATTTAATAATTTCTTACAATTTTTACAATAATAGGGCCCTATGAAATGTATTATATTTTTCAGAAAATAAGTTTAGCTAAAGGTTTGGTAATCATTTGTTTTTTATGTATATATGTATATATTTCTGTATATATAGTTTTATTAATTTTATTTTAGTTTTAGTTATTTTAGTACATCAGGTAAAGCTAAATAAAATGAGAATCGCATCTAGCTGAAATATTTTTTTTATATTTTGTTTGTTACTTTTTTTGAATATCAAAAAGCATGTCTAATCAATTGAATTCATAAAAGTCTCTCAGTGCAGAGAGACTGACCTATGACTGAAACTGTTATTTTAATTATGATTAGTTATAGTGCTGTCAAACGATTAATCGCATCCATAATAAAAGTTTTTGTTCACATAATATATGTGTGTGTATACTGTGTATATTTATTATGTATATATAAATACAAACACATGCGTGTATGTATTTAAGAAGAATATGTTATGTTTATATATTAAATATATTTATATATTTTCAAAATATATACTGTATGTGTGTGTATTTATATATATATATTTAATAAATATACACAGTACTCATACATATATAATGTAAACAAAAACTTTTATTTTGGATGTGATTGTTTGACAGCACTAATTAGTTATGATAATATTTCTATTTTTTTATTTTACATGCATGTTGTTTATTTTATTTTAAATGAACTTATTTATTCAATTAGTTAGTTAATATCATTTATTTTTATATTTTGTATAATGCATTTGAGTTAAATCCGCAGAATCATTTTCAGTCACGATGTGATTATCAGTTTTCATGATGTTGAAGAAAGCTTGTGGATGTTTTGTCCTGTAGAGCAGCAAGATGGGCGTGGAGGCGGGGATACAATGTATTGTTGGCTATTGCTACAAATATAACCGTGCTACTTATGACTAGTTTTGTGCTCCAGGGCCACAAATACCAAACAGTTTGCATTCAACTTGACACATTTGACAACCAGTCTCAAATAATTTCTCACATTTCTATTCTATTCTAGTATAGTAACACTTTCCAATAAAGTCCCTTCAGTTAACATTACTTAATGGATTAACTAACAATGATTATACATTTGTTACAGTATTTATTATTCTTTGTTTTCATTAGTTAATAAAAATACAACTGTTCTTTGTTATTTTATATTATTTCAGGTCCATTAAATAATATTAACAGATACAACTTTTGATTTGAATAATGTGCTAGTAAATGTAAAAAAAAAAAAATGACATTAGCTGAGATTCATAAATGCTTCAGAAGTATTTTTTATTGTTAATTCATGTTAATTAATGTAGTTAACACATAAAACTGCATTGTACACTGTTACCTCTAGTTTTACTTAATATTTTGAATTAGTAATTTTATGTGCTTTTGTCGTTTTTTGTATTTTTTTTTTATATTTATATATTTAATATAATTATATTATAGCTTTCTTTTTTTCAGTTTTAGTTACATTTCACCAAAGTTGGGTCAGATAATCTTCAAAAAATCTCTAAAAGTCTTGATATACAAAGCAGTTCATGTGCAACACACTAATGAATTTGACAGCCAGTCTCAAATAATTTCTCTCATTATAAAGAGAATCCCTTTACTCTGTTTCTTAAAGACTAAAGAGCAGGGGCGATTCCATGATTTTCATTTTAGGGGGTCTCAGCCCCCAATGAGGGTATTATATATATATATATATATATATAACAGTTCGTTCTGCTTCTCAAATCTTATTGGTTGAGAACTGTGAGATATTGTACTGGTATCGCTACAGGAACGCCCTTTCACAATTTTGTATCACTCC
>NW_015658531.1:455501-458150 GCF_001515625.1 Sinocyclocheilus rhinocerous | reverse complement strand
ACACATCAACACTACAGCGTCACGACTTTAACCCTCACTTAACAGCTGCATATACAAAAATAAATAAATAAATGTAGGGCCCTAAGAAATTTTCATTTTTCCTAAATTCTGTGTTTACTGTTTTTATTTTCTGGGTTCTGTTTTAATGGTTTAATTAACTAGCTGAACTAAAAAGCTTTCTATATTTTATTTTACTCCAGTTACATTTTCAATATCAGAAAGCATGTCTAATCAGGGAAATTCATAAAACATTAACAATTTAATAATTTCTTACAATTTTTACAATAATAGGGCCCTATGAAATGTATTATATTTTTCAGAAAATAAGTTTAGCTAAAGGTTTGGTAATCATTTGTTTTTTATGTATATATGTATATATTTCTGTATATATAGTTTTATTAATTTTATTTTAGTTTTAGTTATTTTAGTACATCAGGTAAAGCTAAATAAAATGAGAATCGCATCTAGCTGAAATATTTTTTTTATATTTTGTTTGTTACTTTTTTTGAATATCAAAAAGCATGTCTAATCAATTGAATTCATAAAAGTCTCTCAGTGCAGAGAGACTGACCTATGACTGAAACTGTTATTTTAATTATGATTAGTTATAGTGCTGTCAAACGATTAATCGCATCCATAATAAAAGTTTTTGTTCACATAATATATGTGTGTGTATACTGTGTATATTTATTATGTATATATAAATACAAACACATGCGTGTATGTATTTAAGAAGAATATGTTATGTTTATATATTAAATATATTTATATATTTTCAAAATATATACTGTATGTGTGTGTATTTATATATATATATATTTAATAAATATACACAGTACTCATACATATATAATGTAAACAAAAACTTTTATTTTGGATGTGATTGTTTGACAGCACTAATTAGTTATGATTATAGTTTTTAGAAATATTTATATGTTTTTATTTTTATATTTCCCATTTTTATTTTAGTTAAAGTTTTAGTAATTTTGTTTTGTTTTTGTCATTTTTAGTATAAATGCATGTCTTTAGCCTATTTTATACACACACACACAAAAAATAGTCAAAAAATATTTACTAAAAGATATATGTAGGGCCTATAAAATTCATTTGATTTTTTCCCAAATTCTGTTTTAATTTTTCTAGATTCCATTTTAAATCAAATTTTAGCAATCAAAAGGCATGTCTAATTAATTGAAATCATGAAAATTATACAATTTAACCTCCAATTTATTATAATTATTTATAATTAAAAAAAACACAAAAAAAAAAACAGATTTTCAGGGCCCCATGAAATCTTTTTTATTTTTTCACCAATTCTGTGTTTTCTGTTTTAATTTTTCTGGACTCCATTGTAATGGTTAAATTAAAATTAATATTTTATTTTAAAGTTTAAAAACATGTCAAATCAATTGAATCCATAAAACATTAACAATCTAATCATTTATTTAAAATCTTCAGTAAATAATATTGCCCTAAAAATATATATATTTTTTTTTTCAAATATTCTTGTCTTGTCTGTTTTAATTCTTCTGGATTTATAATTTAATACAAATTTATGATAAAAATGGTAATTAAATCAAGGCATACAACTTATTAAAATGTAAATTAAATAAAAATGTAGCAGTTCCTTTTAATTTTTGGCAAACAAAGTTTAACAACTGCTCAAATTAAAAGCTTTACTCTTAAAATTAAAACATGAAAGAAAAATTCTGATATTAAACAATAAATATTATTATTATTATTACTCCTACTACTACTTTGAGAAGTACATTCTACTGCACAATAGCAATAGAATTCTGTCACAGTTCACTTCAAGTTGACCCAGACTTTTATTTTGAAGGGTTCTGCATTGCAAGGCTTTAAATAAGAATGAACTAGGCCTGTTTGATCCCATCTCTTTCTGTTGTTCATAAAGAACAGTGATAGTAATACTTCTATTAATATGAATGAAATGTTACAGGTGAATGAAGTGTCGTGGAATCAGGTGGCTGGCTGGACAGGTCAGGGCGGCTCTCTGCTGGGAACTAAACCGTTAGTTAGTCACCTTTACTAATCAATGCATTCTCACCCCATCTTTCATCTTTGAAACTGAGCTTTCGTTCCCTCAATATTGTGCAGAACCCTCCCAAGCACCTGCATGGAGAAACTAGTGGAAAATCTCCACAGGTTCAGCATCCAGTCACTGCTCGTCGTTGGTGGTTTTGAGGTATAGAGGAAAACTTGACTGTATTCCCATGTGCACCATCAGCAACAACGTGCCAGGAACGGACTTCAGTCTGGGCAGCGATACCGCGGTTAATGCAGCGATGGCTGTGAGTGCAGGACACTCTTATATTCTCTTTTACTCATTTGCTCTAACTGAAATTTTACTAAAAAACTTTACTAGAAACTGCATTTTACTAAATCTAAATGTGGCTTGCAAGAAACGAAGTCACTGGAAAAGACTAAAACTATTTCAAAACCTAGTGAGCCGCCTACAGTGTGATTTTAGTTTCATTGAGATACTATTATAGCTTTATAAAAATTTTGAATTAGTTTTTATTTTTATATTTTATTTTCATTTTTAGTTACATTTAAGTAATTCTGTTGTGTGTTGTCGTGTTTATTTTTTAAATATATCTAGTTTTTTTTGTTTTTTTTATTTTAAGT
>NW_015658531.1:440574-455004 GCF_001515625.1 Sinocyclocheilus rhinocerous | reverse complement strand
AATAATTTATTTAACGTTTTCAGTAAATAACAGTGCCCTATCAAATGTTTAATTTTTTCAGAAATTGTCTTGTGTGTTAATTTTTCCGGGTTTGTGATTTAATGCAAATTTATTATCGAAAATGGTGGTAATCAAATGAAGGCATTAACATTAACAATTTAATTTTAAATATTTTATCTTTTAAAATGTAATCAGATAAAAAAGTAGCAGTTCCTTTTTTGGCAAACAATGTTTAAAACAACCGTTAAAATTAAAAGCTTTACTGTTAAAATGAAACGTGAAAAAAAAATTCTGATATTAAACAATAAATAATATTATTATTATTATTATTACTTTGAGAATACATTCTGCTGTAAAATAGCAATATATTTCTGTCACAATCAAAGTTAAACCAGACTTTTATTTTGACGGGTTCTGCATATAAGAATGAAACAGGCCTGTTCTCTTTCTGTTTTTCATTTAGAACAATAATAGTAATGATTATATTAATCTTCATGAAATCACTGATGTTACAGGTGAATGAAGTGTCGTGGAATCAGGTGGCTGGCTGGACAGGTCAGGGCGGCTCTCTGCTGGGAACTAAACCGTTAGTTAGTCACCTTTACTAATCAATGCATTCTCACCCCATCTTTCATCTTTGAAACTGAGCTTTCGTTCCCTCAATATTGTCCAGAACCCTCCCAAGCACCTGCATGGAGAAACTAGTGGAAAATCTCCACAGGTTCAGCATCCAGTCACTGCTCGTCGTTGGTGGTTTTGAGGTATAGAGGAAAACTTGACTGTATTCCCATGTGCACCATCAGCAACAACGTGCCAGGAACGGACTTCAGTCTGGGCAGCGATACCGCGGTTAATGCAGCGATGGCTGTGAGTGCAGGACACTCTTATATTCTCTTTTACTCATTTGCTCTAACTGAAATTTTACTAAAAAACTTTACTAGAAACTGCATTTTACTAAATCTAAATGTGGCTTGCAAGAAACGAAGTCACTGGAAAAGACTAAGACTATTTCAAAACCTAGTGAGCCGCCTACAGTGTGATTTTAGTTTCATTGAGATACTATTATAGCTTTATAAAAATTTTGAATTAGTTTTTATTTTTATATTTTATTTTCATTTTTAGTTACATTTAAGTAATTCTGTTGTGTGTTGTCGTGTTTATTTTTTAAATATATCTAGTTTTTTTTGTTATTTTTATTTAAAGTTTAGTTATTTACTACAAGTTAAACTGAATGAAAATAAATGTTTCTTTAGTAACTAGCTGAAATAAAGTAAATTTAAATTTTTTTATATTTTATTTCAGTTAACATTTATTTAATTTAAAATATATTTTTTTATGTTTTTTGTTTTAGTTTTACTTAACTATAATTACCCTGCTACATATTCAGGGCATATTTAAGTCATCATAGATGCACCAATGCAAATGCGTTTTTATTATTATTTTTTATTCGTTTTTATTTTTATATTTTGTTTTAATTTTACTTTCATAAAAAAAAAAAATTATTTTTATTTTGTAGTGTTTTTTAATGTGTATGTCTATATAGTTTTTAATTAATTTTTATTTCAGTTTTAGTTATTTTATTATATCAAGTTAAACTAAATGAAAATGAGAAAAGTTGCATTGGCAACTAGCTGAAATAAAATAAGTTTATATAAAAAATTTTATATTTTGTTTTATTTTTAGGTAACGTTTATTTTCTTTCAAATTAATTTTTTTTGTTTTAATTAAATAAATAAATAGGCAGCATTTTAGGGAACGCAAATTCTCTTCCAGAAAAATAAGTATATATACTAAACAAAATTATAAACGCAACACTTTTGTTTTTGCCCCCATTTTTCATGAGCTGATCTCAAAGATCTAAGACTTTTTCTATGTACACAAAAGGCCTATTTCTCTCAAATATTGTTCACAAATCTGTCTAAATCTATTATGATTTTAAGATGCCATCTTTTGCCTTATGCTAAGACAGTATTGCATGCATGCATCATTTGCAGACAAGGCTAAGCCATATAAAATGCATCCAAAATAGCTGACAAAGTCAGAGAAATGGCAATTATAAATGCAAAAAGAATAAAAAAATTTTTAAAAAATGACAATTTGACCTAATATTTATGTGCACCGTGTATTTGATCAAATATCAGTTTGAAAGATTGTATATCATTTTTAGTTTTTGTTTGTTTGTTTTTTTATTGCTAAATTATTGTATTCAATTAATTGAAGCATTGTTATTAGGACTATTTTTAATTTGATTATTCTCGAGTTTACCATGAATATATGCTGATATGGCGTAAAATGATAAATAAATAATACGTGTCCCATGTATTTTGGCCTGGCTTGCAATGCCAAGGTCATGGGTACGATTCCCAGGAAATGCATGAACTTTTAAAATGCATACCATATATGCATGCAATGCAAGTCGCTTTGTATGAAAGCATCTGATGAATTAAAAATGTTAATTTACTTTTATGCTTACTAGAGTACTAGGTTTTGAAACTGCTTGTATCTGAAGTCACCAGCCAAATCTTGCTCCCTTCATTGCATGATCTTTAAATAAAGATGCCGTTTGTGTTATTGATTCACCGCATCCAGTGTCCGGTTATTGATCTGAAGTGCGTCTTTGTTTTATGAAGAGCTGTGATAAGATCAAGCAGTCAGCCACAGGGACCAAGAGGAGGGTCTTTATGGTGGAGACTATGGGGGGATACTGCGGTTATCTGGCAACCACCACAGGCATCGCTGTCGGTGCGGACGCCGCTTATATTTTTGAAGAACCATTCAACATTCATGACCTCAAGGTGAGTGACACTCCTCACATCTGCTCATTCTAGAAGAATAAATGCAGTTTTTTTTGTAAATGAAGAATGTTTCGCTGTTGGTGTGACACTTTTTTAGACCAATGTGGAGCATTTGACAGAGAAAATGAAGAAGGACATTCAGACAGGTCTGGTGCTGAGGTAAATCTGTCCACCTTTTGGTCTGCAACACATTTTTAGATTCCTAACTTATTGCATCCACGTCACAGAATCAATATGTATGCTTAAGGATCTCACAGTCAAAAAAATAGGAATAGAAATGGGATCATTAAGATTTTTTAAAAATGTGAATATATTGTAAATTGTTATTTATTTCTGTGAGTAAATGCTGAATTTTCAGCATCATTACTCCAGGTCTCAGTGTCACATGATCTGTTCAACCAATTCTATTGACAAGAGTTGTAACTGTTGCATTGCTGCAATTCACATACTGTTTTAATCACAAGAAGATTACAGGTCTAGACATAAAAATAAATGATTTAAAAAACTGTTTATAAAAAAACTATTAAATACTGTAAAATAAGATACAGTAACAGTAATTAATCTCCCCTGATCTCATCTGTATCTCTGGCGACCTCATGTGGCTTGCGTTGGAATTTAAACCTTTACATTTACATTTTTTATCCAAAGCGACTTAAAGAAAAGGAACTAAAGCAATTTGTCAAAGACAAAGCAGTTTGTGTAATACACAGTGACAGGTTTACTGATGTAAAAGGCTTTCAGTTATGAATGACTCATGTTTACCTCAGTAATTAAATTTAGTATCTAATTATGATAGCTTATTGAATGTATGAATAATGAAACAATTTGTATTTCTTTAATTATTTTTACAGGAACAGTTCACCCAAAAATGAAAATTTGCTGAACATTTACTCACCCCCAGCCATCCAAGATGTAGATGAGATTGTTTCTTCATCAGATTTGGAGAAATGTAGCATTGCATCAGTGTCTCAGCAATGGATCCTCTGCAGTGAATGGGTGCCGTCAGAATGAGAGTCCAAACAGCTGATAAAAACATAATGGACGCGTTATTATGGATTATAGACTCATATTTTAGCCAGAAACAACAGTTCGAAGTAAAAAAAAAAACATCTTAACGATGGATTTGTTTCTTACAAACACGCAGCTTTTGTCTTCTCCAGATGTTAATTGATGGACTGGAGTGGTGTGGATTACTTGTGGATTATTGTGATGTTTTTATCAGCTGTTTGGACTCTCATTCTGACGGCACCCATTCACTGCAGAGCATCCATTGCTGAGACACTGATGCAATGCTACATTTCTCCAAATCTGATGAAGAAACACACTCATCTACAGTTTGGATGGCCTGAGGGGGGGAGGATATTTTCAACAAATGTTCATTTTTGGGTGAACTATTCTTTTATTTTGTGGCTTTATGCTTGAGATTTAGCAGCTTAATGAGACTGTAAATGTGAAACTGCTCTATTTTTAGGAATGAGAAGTGTCATGAGCACTACACCACTGATTTCATCCATAAGCTGTACTCTGCTGAGGGGAAAGGTGTCTTCCTGGGACACCTGCAGCAGGTACAGACTCATGCTTTATCACTGAAATAATCGTTTCAACAATGACTCTGATCCAAAGCTAGGGGTAATATTCAATTTATGATTTGTTTCAATATATTTAATTTCTTGCAACTAAACCACTATTCATAAAGTATTCAAAAACTTTAGTGCATCAATATACTTAGGACCATGTGATATTTCAGTTTTTCTTTTTTAATAAATCTGCAAAAATGTCAACAATTCTGTGTTTTTCTGTCAATATGGGGTGCTGTGTGTACATTAATGAGGAAAAAAAATTAACTTAAATGATTTTAGCAAATGGCTGCAATATAACAAAGAGTGAAAAATTTAAGGGGGTCTGAATACTTTCCGTACCCACTGTATATATATATATTTTAGTTTATTTAGTTTTAGTATTTAGTTTTTTTTTGTAAAAAAAAATAAAGTTGATGTTTATTATTTCAAGTGAAAAAAATATGGTTTTAGTTTTAGTTAACTATAATAACCCTGGAAATTAATATTAATTTAGAAAAATGCTTAAAAATTATGCACATTCTCATGAAATGAAGGAAAAGCCGTTTTATTCTGTTTGGATAAGTGTCTTGCAATTCAATCAAGTTGCTACTACCACAAATTATATAACACTTTCTATAGTGCTTTTTTTTTTTTTTTCAAACTGTAATAGCAGGCTCCATCATAACATAGTTCACTCATGCATAATGACAGAACAAACAATTATCAGTAAAGCGCTCCTCTTGCCCTGCAGACACCGGATGCCCAAGACGCAGTGGTGGCTGAACCTCAGACTGATGCTGAAGATGTTGGCCAAGTATCAGACATCCTTCAACGAGTATGTGACGGGAGAGATCGAACATGTGACCCGCCGCTCTCTCAGCATAGACACCGGGCTTTAAATCCACACGCCGCCAGTGCCATCCATCAGCAAACACACCAAACTGACACTCCTCCGTTAAAATGGGTAAATGCCTGATCCTTTAGTTTAGTGAGTAAAGGAGGCTAAGACTCCAGATTTGTGCCTAAACCTGATGCATTAGAGGCCTGTATTTGCAGCATGTTTACACTGAACTCATGCAGTGTCAAAATGAGATCACTCCCGTTATAATCATAACTAATTATGATATAATAATAATAATAATATAATTATAACTGTTTCCTGATAAGTGGGCATAATTTTGATTAAAAATCTCATATGTGTGAATTGATCGCTATAAAATATATATATATATATATATATATTATTTGTTATGTATTTGGACCATTTCATCAAATCCAGCTTGTGATGTTTCTCGTCTTTAATTAAAATCACATAGTTTCTATCCGTATATATACTGGGGGCCAGAAGTTTGTAATTAAGATTTCCAACTGTTTTCGAAAGAAGTCTCTTCTGCTGACCAAGGCTGCATTTATTTGATGAAAAATACTGAGAAAATAGTTTATTTAAATATATAAAATGTTCTAATATGCTGATTTGCTGCTCAAGAAACATTTCTGATTATTATCAATGTTGAAAACAGTTGTGCTGACGAAAATGTTTGAGGAAACTTTTTTCCAGGATTCTTTGATGAATAGAAAGTTCAAAAGAACAGCATTTATTTGAAATGGAAATCTTTTGTAACATTAAAAATGTCTTTCCTATCACTTTTGATCCTTGCTAAATAAAAGTATCCATTTTCTTCTTTTTAATGTACTTACCCCAAACTTTTGAATGGTAGTGGATCACGGTTTTCATAAAAATATGAAGCAGTACAACTGTTTTTGACATTAATAAAAATGAGAAATGTTTCTTGAGCAGCAAATCAGCATATTAGAGTGATTTCTGAAGATCATGTGACACTGAAGACTGGAGTAATGATGCTGAAAATACAGCTTTGATCACAGAAATAAATTACATTTTAACATATATTCACATAGAAAACGGTTATTTTAAATTGTAATAATATTTCACAATTTTACTGTATTTCAGATCAAATAAATGAAGCTTAGGTGAGCAGAAAAGTCTTCTTTCAAAAACATAAAAAAATCTTAATTATTCCAAACTTTTAGCTGCCAGTGTTTACACAACTGTAGCAATGTCAGCATGCAAAGTTATATTGCTGTTCCAAAACAACTAATGCAAAGTACATTTTGTAAACATTTTTTTTTTCATGGTGCAATGCAACACCAGTCACTCACTTCCAGTGAAAACACTGTTTTATACTTTATACAAAACTGCTGCTGTTAGTAGATAAATCAACAACTCAAAAGTTCCTACAGAGTTTATTGTTATAACCAAATACACAAAATAATTATCTTTAAAATAGCATCATATGACCCCTTTAATACTCTAGATATACTGTATATGGAAGCCTGAAAGATATTTCATTGTCTGGAAAATAATGTCACAATGCAATAATTATAGCTTCATTTTCTTTTTGCAAAACAAATTTTCTTCTGCTTTTGGGGTGAAATATGGCCTGGTGTGGCCGGTTGCATAAACTGCTTAGACTGATAATTTAAGGCAGTTACATAAACATAGATTGGTCTAACTTGAATCTGAAAAGTAAAACAAATTATAGCTTGGCTAACTATTAGTTGTTTAGACTAGTTCTTAAAACACAGCCTTAAAACAGTGTCTGTGCTTATGCAACTTTTATGATTTTCACCTCAGAGCATTTCAAACTTTAGCAGTGTTGCATATGGGCCTTTTGACATTGTATAACTGTCAACAGCTCTGAGATTGTTGTTTTGCTGAAATCTACAGAAGTGTGCAGTAAGGTATTCGTTTACAGTAGTGTTTCTGTCTAGGAATGTAAGCCATAAAAAACTACATGTAAAATGAATGTAATGATGTGGCTAAATTACAAGGACTGTCCTGTCATTTAAGAAATATATACATATATTATAATATATAATAAAAATATATATTTAAAAATACTTGCTGTGTTGTACTGTAAGTAGCGGGAAAACAAATAGAAAGACTTTTTTGAACTTTGAAGTTAGCATTGTTATGTTTTCGGTTACTATGCAGCACCAAATACATTTAATAAGAACATCATTCATGAAATTAACATTCCTCTAATTTTCTATTAATTATAATGTTCAAGTTTAACTTGTTTATACTAATGCATGCATTTTAGTATAAACATATATTCAAAGGGCCTTTGTAAATAAAATATTGTGAATCATATGTTGAAACGAACTTGAACAAAATGACCAGGATCACAAACACATCTGAACGAATATAGAATCTAGAATCTAGAATTTAACTTCAACAGACTCTAACAGACATTTGAACACATTTCTGAAGTACAACTATAAAGATGAGATTAATGTTAATGAAGTTACATTTTTCCAAAGCTGAATGAAAATGGAAATGAATCCGCAGAACCTGCCGTGTCCTGTGTGGAAGAGTTCTGCCGAGGGCTCACCGTCCCAAACGAGAAGGAAAACTCCTCTTGACGACTCTCGGCTTCATCGAACAGGAAACCTTGCAGAGAAACCATATTAAATGTGCATAAAAATAGATTTAATCTTTAGGCAAAATATTTTGTATTATTTTTTCTCTGTGTTTGGTGTGCAGTGTGTCCTCAGAAAAAAAGGTACAAAAGCTGTCACTGGTGGTACCTTTTCAAAATGTACACTTTTGTACCTTCTAGATACTAACAGGTACACTTTAGGTACAGATATGTACCTTTAAGGTTCCAATATGGACCCTTTAAGTAGAAAGGTGTACCATTTGAAAAGATACAGCCCCAGTGACAACTTTTGTACCTTTTTTTGTGAGTGTGGCTATGTTCTTGACAGGTTTGGATGTTAGATATTACTCATGTTCATTCTTCACCTGAGAACTTGGGTGCCAATCCTGGTGACTTCTGTTACCAGAAACACAAAATCAGCTTTCAGACATTTAAAACGTTCAAACGTAATTACAAACATCAGTGTTCCTCCAGAAATACCCTGTCGCTGAAATAGGAGCTTGTGAAGGTAAATGGAGATGCCTACAACATAAGCACACAAACATACACACAGATGAAATGATGAAACTTTTTTTGATGAAACAATGCATGTGTCGGTCTTCCAGCTTCTGAAGTTCACCTCTTCTGCAGCAAAATCACAGCCCAGCTTAGAGAACGCAGGTGTGCTTGGACCAGAATTCATGGAGAAGACAAAAGCGGGCGACTTAGTGTCTGAGATCTCCTGCCGTCCAGGTGAGGAACTGGGACTGTTGCTGTTAACAGATCCAACAGTTATCGGTCTCAAACTAGTACTAGATTCATCAGTGAATGTTACATGTATTGATAGAATCAAGATACAACTTTGCACCACCTCTAAATGCTATTTGGTTGACATTCACTCAAAGACTAGTTGTGCAGGTTTTTGGTGTGCAATAAAAAAAAGGAATGAATTGCAATTAATACAATTAAAAAAAATCTCCTCCTACACTTCTTATTTCACTATTTCTTATATACCTCATGTTTTAGCAGTTCTTTAAAACTTTATATTTCAAGCATTTCTCAAGTTATTGCCTACTTAAGATGAATCGCTTGTTGTATTCCTCATTTGTAAGTCGCTTTGGGTAAAAGCATCTGCTAAATGAATAAATGTAAATGTAGGTGCATCCCTGAGAAATGCATAAAGTAAAATGGGTTGCAAATGTTGACTTTAGACTAATGTAAGTGACAGTTTGCAGCATATAGAGGTACAGGATGCTTCATCATGAACACAGATGAATGGGTCGTACTTTAGAGAGAAGGTGGGGGTGGTCGGCGTGGCTTTTATTCTAGCCGGTGACGGAGGAGGACAGATGCCACGCTCATTCACCGTGTCCTCCTGAGCATCTGCTGTGGTCACCTCCAAACGATCTTCCTCCTCCTCTGAAATTTCCACCATGAGCTCAGAAGCACATGAAACATTCATATTCCCCTCCTGCATTCATACAAATAGATCATATAAGAATTTATATACTACCAGTCAAAAGGTTGGACTAAGACTTGCTAATGTTTTGGGGGGGGAATCCCCTCCTGCATTCATACAAATAGATCATATAAGAATTTATATACTACCAGTCAAAAGGTTGGACTAAGTAAGACTTGCTAATGTTTTGGGGGGGGGAGTCAACAAGGCTGCATTTATTTGATCAAAAATACAGTAAAAATTGTGAAATATAATTACAATTTTAAATAACTGTTTTCTATGTGAATATCTGTTAAACTGTAATTTATGTCTGTGATCAAAGCTGAATTTTCAGCATCATTACTTCAGTCTTCAGTGTCACATGATCCTTCAGAAATCATTCTAATATGCTGATTTGCTGCTTAAGAAACATTTCTGATTATTATCAGAAATTATTATGTTGAAAACAGTTGTGCTGCTTCATATTGTTTGTGGAAACCGTGATACACAACCATTCAAACGTTTAGGGTAAGTGAGATTTTTTTTTTAAATAAAGAAAATACTTTTATTCAGCAAGGATGCATTAAATTGATCATAGGTGGCAGTAAAGACATTTATAAAGTTCCAAAAGATTTCTATTTCCAATAAATGCCGTTCTTTTGAACTTTTTTATTCATCAAAGAATCCTGAAAAAAAGGTATCAAGGATCCCACACAAATACTAAGCAGCAAAAACATTGATACGCATTTCAATATCTTTTTGACCAGTAGTATATATTTGAATCATTTAAAATCAGTTGTGTTTCAACTGTACCAGTTCATTCACCTCCTCTGACTGCTTCTGATCACCTTCTTGCATTTGATCTAAAAGGAAAGGATTGTTATTGGTCAGTGTGTGTGCTCATTGGGGTTTATTTTGTGATACTCTCAATATATTAATATTTGCTGGTGTTTACCTTCTCCAGTTTCAGTCTTTGTCCATAGGCCGTGGCGAAATGTGTTGGTTTGAGATTCACTTTCTGCTGTTTTATCCTTATTCTCCTCAGAAGGACCTTCAGCAGCCATGTGCTCCTCTGCATATTCTTCAGGCCTCTAGAAGTTACAGAATTCTCAATTCCTTGTCTCAACATACTCACTTTTCAATAGAAGTTTGAATATTTCTCAATCCTTCAAGTAGATTTAGCTGCAGTGAACAGCAGAAGTACAGTACCTGCATTATGGGGTCTTGATGAGGGTCCATTTCATCAAATGACTCCCTGTTTTCAGTTTGTGGGACGTCATTGTCTTGACACTTACTATTTTCATAGCAGAAAGAATGTTAATTAAAAGATAGCTACTAACCTGACAAAAAAAAAACAAATCTGCTGTGAAGATAAAATACCTGTCAGCAGCATCAGTGACTGGCTCATCTTCACCTATCAAAACACAAGATCTGTATTAAAAGACATGTAAATACATTTTAAAAAACCACATTATTTATGTGTTTTGGAACTAATTTTTCATTTTTTGGATATACTTGAGGAGGAAACAGGTGAATTACCCAGTGCTGCCATCAGTTCTCTCTCTTTCTCCGATATCTGTTCTTCCGTTGCTCTGATTCTCCTCTCGACTTCCTCATTCTCGGCTTGAATCTTCAGCAGTTTTTGAGCCAGTGAGTTCTGACAGTATCGATCCTTATACTGCTGAAACACGTTCCTGTAGCTCTCCATTCTCTCCTGGAAGATTTTCCTTCAAAGACCAAGCATCTTTAACCCTTTAAAGCCTACTGTATCATATTTGATATGTGATTTTCCATACACGTGATTGCTGAAAAACCTGTTGCACACAATCTACATGCTTGCACTTACTGTAAATATCATCTTATTACGACATATTAGTGGGAACTATAGTGAGATAACTGGTATTTATATCATTTTATGTAAGTATCTGCTATATTGTTATAAAGATCTCATCGATTTACATTACAAGCTTCAGAATTTCCTCCTAATTTTTGGCCATATAAATATTAGCATCTGCACCAAATTGCATTCCCCCCCCCCAAGTTTGGGCCTCTGAGTTGTTTTTCCTCCATATTCTCACTATATTTACATTTAGTCATTTAGCAGACGCTTTTATCCAAAGCAACTTACAAATGAGGACAATAGAAGCAATCAAAACCGGTTCGTCTAACTATATTAGACTATATGAGCAATAAAAACTTGATGTACCAAATATGATGCTCAAGAGAAAACACATATGCAGACTTTTTCATATTTTGTCTAAAGGTTCAATAAACTGTTCCATTTGAAAAAGACATATTTTTATGACTATTACTTCATATGTCAGGCTTGACCTACATGTCTTGATTATAGCTGCCCTGTCTCTTCTCTAGCTCAGCTTCCAGTGTCTTTTCATACTGAAGCAGCAGATGTCCTGTTCGCTGGAGACTGATATCAGAACATTTATATTTATATTATACTCGGTTTGAGACTTCAAAATAAACACATTGTCAGCCTCACACTTCGCCGTACTTCTTAGTGTTTTCTCTGATGAACTTCCAAGTGTTTTGTTTTTGCTGGATCTCCTCACTGAGTTTGCTGAGGATCTTGTGAGTTGTGCTAACGTAAGCCTTCTTCTCTTGAATGTTGGACTCACAGACTAAAAACACAACAGACAGAGCAAATTATGACATTTTTCGTTCATTAAAAGTGAGTGATTCTTCAGTTAGGAGAACTTTTTATATTTCCAGTGTTTTAAAAACGTACTTTGTATTTGTTGTTTGAGGTCATCCTTCTTCTGAGCAAGTTCTCGTGTTTCTATACCTGTTTATGTATTACAGTATACAGTACATATCAAGTTAAACGTGTCAGAATATGTAAACAAATTATGAAATGAAGCGTTCACAATCACCTAACTGAAGCAGCAGGTTGTCCAGTTGATTTACCGTCTGCTCCTCCATTCAAAACCTGACACAACACTCACAAATAGCACACGGATCACGTAAATAGATCTATTTTCCAATCTTACGATGTTGTATAACTCAAATATGCATTTGAAAGGCGAATACTGTGCGTTTTGACGCGTTTTAAACGGAGCTCGTGCGCGTCAGTTACAGCGTCCGTTACTTCGCGAGATTTTGACTAACGTTAACTGACGGTTACCTAATCTTTTATCAGAATAATTTTCAAAAAAATTAAATCATAAATATGGCATTTGCTAAATAAGATATTAATGACGACATACGCGGTTACCTAATCTTTTATCAGAACAATTTTCAAAAAAATTAAATCATAAATATGGCATTTGCTAAATAAGATATTAATGACGACATACGCGGTTACCTAATCTTTTATCAGAATAAAAAATAATAATTTTCAAATAAATTAAATCATAAATATGGCATTTGCTAAATAAGATATTAATGACGACATACGCGGTTACCTAATCTTTTATCAGAATAAAAAATAATAATTTTCAAATAAATTAAATCATAAATATGGCATTTGCTAAATAAGATATTAAAAGTAAATAAATTAAGTATTTGGTTAGCGCGTCATAAGGCGAGTCGTTACTTGTTTTATGAATAAATAATTAAGACGATTTGACCATGTTCCGTCAGTAACATAAAACTTTTTATTCGCAACATTTTATGTACATTTTTACTTGCATTTATTTATTAATTATTTGACTAAATACGCATTTATTTTATTAAAATAAATATAAATCTTTATTTTATACACAAATATACATATACACAAATACGCAGAAAATGCTATTTAAAAATAAATATTTAGAATAAAATATTGATGAGGATAAAAGTAGTTCACTGAACTGTCATTGATCGTACGTCTCTGAGATCAATTTTATATACCGCTGCTTTAGCTAGAGGAGGGGCTTCGATTTATCGTCGTCTGATTGGACGGGACAGACGTTGCAGATTCAATGGGCGGGGCTTGCGTTCGTTGTGGCCCAGGCGCATCTGCATGGCGGCTGCCTTTGGACAGCAAACTCAGCTAAGCATTTCATCGCAAGAGTTTTCACAGCTGTTCTTTCATGCATTTGCATCTGGTAGGTAAGAATGCAATTCTTATGAATTACGCAGGAGCTTCTGGTGGTTGTGAATAAGACGTTTGTTACAGTAGATCCTGGTTTGGGTGTGATTAAACCCAGAGCGGATCAGCTGAGAGAAAAACAGCCTCCGCCTGGCTCTCAGGCATTAACGTTACAGAACACTGATTCCGAATAAACACTCATCTCAGAGGGGTTCAAATGAAGGTTTTTAGTTTCATATGCTGTTTTATTAAAACACAGTCTTCTGACTGTGTCTCCTGTATGTCTTTGTTTCTCTGACAATAGAGCTGAATGAACGGAAGGGTGTTGTTGGCTACACAAAAGCTATTGTACATGTCAGTGTTATTTTAATATTCTTTTTAGCATTTATTAATATTTTAAATTAGGTTTTATTTTTATATTTTCAGTTTTCATTTAAATTCCTGGTTAAGTTTTAGTCATTTTGTGATGTGCTCATTTTGATTTTTTTATTGTTATGTGCATTAGCAATTTTGTTGTGTTGTCATTTTTATTAGTTTTTTTAATATAATTCTATTATCTTTATTTCAGTTTTAGTCATTTTATTACTTCAACCTAAACTTATTTTATTCCAGTTAGCTGCCAAGGCAACATTTCTAATTAGTACTTTTGTCATTTTCATTAGTTTATTTTTTCCTTTTAACTTTAATTTATCTTTATTTCAGTTTTAATAATTTTAGAACTTACCTAAACTTACTTTCATAGTAGTTAATTGTCACATATCTAATTTTATGTGCTTTTGCATTTTTATTTATTTTTGTTATATAAATATTTCTATTTAACTTGAATTAATTTTATTGCAGTTTTAGTAATTGTAGTGCTTCAACCTAAACTTGTCTATGTAATTCTTAATTTTCTAATTAATTCTAATTAATTCCTAAACATTTTAAATTTTAGTTTTTGTATGTGCTTTTATCATTTTTGCTTGTTTTTAATATTTATATTAAGCTTTAATACTGATAATACTGTTAATACTAATAATTTCTTTTTATTTCAGTTTTAGTAATTTTAGCACTTCAACCGTACCTTTTCTGATTAATTCTTCATTTTCAAATTAATTCCAAGTTCTATTTCTATTTCTAATTTTACTTTAGCTTTGTTTCAGTTAACACATTTCTTTAACATTTTTTA
>NW_015658531.1:427644-439795 GCF_001515625.1 Sinocyclocheilus rhinocerous | reverse complement strand
ACTTCGCGAGATTTAGACAAACGTTAACTGACGCTTACCTAATCTTTTATCAGAATAATTTTCAAAAAAATTAAATCATAAATATGGCATTTGCTAAATAAGATATTAATGACGACATACACGGTTACCTAATCTTTTATCAGAATAAAAAATAATAATTTTCAAATAAATTAAATCATAAATATGGCATTTGCTAAATAAGATATTAATGACGACAAAATTAATTACCTAATCTTTTATCAGAATAAAAAATAATAATTTTCAAATAAATTAAATCATAAATATGGCATTTGCTAAATAAGATATT
Source organism: Sinocyclocheilus rhinocerous (assembly GCF_001515625.1). Classification (NCBI taxonomy): domain Eukaryota; kingdom Metazoa; phylum Chordata; class Actinopteri; order Cypriniformes; family Cyprinidae; genus Sinocyclocheilus; species Sinocyclocheilus rhinocerous. The sequence goes on along the minus strand of NW_015658531.1, from coordinate 439,488 downwards.
AAAAGTAAATAAATTAAGTATTTGGTTATCTATCAGAATAAAAAATAATAATTTTCAAAAAAATTAAATCATAAATATGGCATTTGCTAAATAAGATATTAAAAGTAAATAAATTAAGTATTTGGTTAGCGCGTCATAAGGCGAGTCGTTACTTGTTTTATGAATAAATAATTAAGACGATTTGACCATGTTCCGTCAGTAACATAAAACTTTTTATTCGCAACATTTTATGTACATTTTTACTTGCATTTATTTATTAATTATTTGACTAAATACGCATTTATTTTATTAAAATAAATATAAATCTTTATTTTATACACAAATATACATATACACAAATACGCAGAAAATGCTATTTAAAAATAAATATTTAGAATAAAATATTGATGAGGATAAAAGTAGTTCACTGGACTGTCATTGATCGTACGTCTCTGAGATCAATTTTATATACCGCTGCTTTAGCTAGAGGAGGGGCTTCGATTTATCGTCGTCTGATTGGACGGGACAGACGTTGCAGATTCAATGGGCGGGGCTTGCGTTCGTTGTGGCCCAGGCGCATCTGCATGGCGGCTGCCTTTGGACAGCAAACTCAGCTAAGCATTTCATCGCAAGAGTTTTCACAGCTGTTCTTTCATGCATTTGCATCTGGTAGGTAAGAATGCAATTCTTATGAATTACGCAGGAGCTTCTGGTGGTTGTGAATAAGACGTTTGTTACAGTAGATCCTGGTTTGGGTGTGATTAAACCCAGAGCGGATCAGCTGAGAGAAAAACAGCCTCCGCCTGGCTCTCAGGCATTAACGTTACAGAACACTGATTCCGAATAAACACTCATCTCAGAGGGGTTCAAATGAAGGTTTTTAGTTTCATATGCTGTTTTATTAAAACACAGTCTTCTGACTGTGTCTCCTGTATGTCTTTGTTTCTCTGACAATAGAGCTGAATGAACGGAAGGGTGTTGTTGGCTACACAAAAGCTATTGTACATGTCAGTGTTATTTTAATATTCTTTTTAGCATTTATTAATATTTTAAATTAGGTTTTATTTTTATATTTTCAGTTTTCATTTAAATTCCTGGTTAAGTTTTAGTCATTTTGTGATGTGCTCATTTTGATTTTTTTATTGTTATGTGCATTAGCAATTTTGTTGTGTTGTCATTTTTATTAGTTTTTTTAATATAATTCTATTATCTTTATTTCAGTTTTAGTCATTTTATTACTTCAACCTAAACTTATTTTATTCCAGTTAGCTGCCAAGGCAACATTTCTAATTAGTACTTTTGTCATTTTCATTAGTTTATTTTTTCCTTTTAACTTTAATTTATCTTTATTTCAGTTTTAATAATTTTAGAACTTACCTAAACTTACTTTCATAGTAGTTAATTGTCACATATCTAATTTTATGTGCTTTTGCATTTTTATTTATTTTTGTTATATAAATATTTCTATTTAACTTGAATTAATTTTATTGCAGTTTTAGTAATTGTAGTGCTTCAACCTAAACTTGTCTATGTAATTCTTAATTTTCTAATTAATTCTAATTAATTCCTAAACATTTTAAATTTTAGTTTTTGTATGTGCTTTTATCATTTTTGCTTGTTTTTAATATTTATATTAAGCTTTAATACTGATAATACTGTTAATACTAATAATTTCTTTTTATTTCAGTTTTAGTAATTTTAGCACTTCAACCGTACCTTTTCTGATTAATTCTTCATTTTCAAATTAATTCCAAGTTCTATTTCTATTTCTAATTTTACTTTAGCTTTGTTTCAGTTAACACATTTCTTTAACATTTTTTAATTAACAGTAACAACACTGACACATGTCTGCTATTATTGCTCAGTAAAAGTATTAAAACTTAATTTAATGCACGTTGACCCCTATAGTGGGGCATGTTGTCACTGTGCTTTTGCATTTTTATTTATTTTTGTTATATAAATATTTCTATTTAACTTGAATTAATTTTATTGCAGTTTTAGTAATTGTAGTGCTTCAACCTAAACTTGTCTATGTAATTCTTAATTTTCTAATTAATTCTAATTAATTCCTAAACATTTTAAATTTTAGTTTTTGTATGTGCTTTTATCATTTTTGCTTGTTTTTAATATTTATATTAAGCTTTAATACTGATAATACTGTTAATACTAATAATTTCTTTTTATTTCAGTTTTAGTAATTTTAGCACTTCAACCGTACCTTTTCTGATTAATTCTTCATTTTCAAATTAATTCCAAGTTCTATTTCTATTTCTAATTTTACTTTAGCTTTGTTTCAGTTAACACATTTCTTTAACATTTTTTATTAACAGTAACAACACTGACACATGTCTGCTATTATTGCTCAGTACAAGTATTAAAACTTAATTTAATGCGCGTTGACCCCTATAGTGGGGCATGTTGTCACAATGTGAACCTGCTGTTACACTGTGACTACATGTATGATTTAGAAAAAATATCTTGCCTCATAATTAATATACTCTTATAAACTCTCTTGTATACATTTATATACTTTACCTGTTAGTTCAAGTCAGGCAAAATAATGTCATGTTTTCCTTATTTTCCTGTTTGAGTGAATGCATGCCAAATATCAACTGTGCATCATGTTTCTCTCTCATTCTCACAGGCTTATCATGTTTGGATGGAGTAAATAGCATTCTCCAGTCTCGCTGAAGTTGTAGCTCCTCCCAAAGCTTGTGAGACACTAACATGGAGCAGCTCAGGTCTGACAGCCCTCAGCTGGAGTCTGTAAGGTCAGAGGTCACTGAAGGGCAGGTGGATGAAGGAAGCAGCAACACTAGCACTCGAAGGAAGAGGAGAAAGCGAGAACACCGGCCGGAGTCCATCATCGTCTACCGCTCTGATCCAGAGAGAGCCGCTGGTGAAGACCATGGAGGAGATAGTGAGGGTGGAGAGAGGAACTCTGAAGAGGGAGCTACGTTTCTGAACAACCCCAGCAGTGAAGGTGAAGCATGCGATCTAGTAAGAAAAGTATTTGGACACATAAGCCACTTCGCAATGCCTTCCATTACAAAACAAAATATCAAAATCCGTTACGCTCACAAAAAATAAGTCCGTTTGGTTCCAAATTTTAAATCAATAAACAATATATACACTGCCTGACCAAAAAAAAAAAAAAGTCACCATTTGAAATTAAATAAGCAAATACTGAAGAGTCATTATTGCAGTGATTAATATGTTTCTGGCATGTTTTGCAACAATTCATTTAACCCTAACTGATGCCGTGCGTAGCTTTGTCAGAAGTCATGTAAGTCATGTACAGATTCCAGGATGACAGTGTCAAGGTTCATCAGCCTCAGTTTGTGAAACAGTGGTTCAGTGAGCATGAGGAATCATTTTCATGTATGAATTTGCCACCACAGTATCCTGAGCTTAACCCTACTGGATGTGCTGAAGGAAGTTGACTTTACAGAGATAGGGTTTGACTCTCCCATTATGTGACGTGACATGTGGCATATAATATGGCCAAGTATGGTGACCCATACTCGGAATTAGTGCTCCAAAGTGCACACACACAGCAGTGAACACACACACACCGTGAACACACACCCGGAGCAGTGGGCAGCCATTCTTGCTGCGGCGCCCGGGGAGCAGTTGGGGGCTCGGTGCCTTGCTCAAGGGCACCTCAGTCGTGGTATTGAAGGTGGGAGAGAGCGCTGTACATTCACTCCCCCCACCTACAATCCCTGCCGGTACGAGACTCGAACCCGCAACCTTTGGGTTACGAGTCCGATTCTCTAACCATTAGGCCACGACTTATCCATACAAGATCTCGAATCCATACAAGATCTCAATTAAAATTAATGTAATTCTTGATGGAAAATAAATGTTCAGAATCAGAATGCCTTTATTGTCATTACAACGAAATTCAGTGCAACTCAAGCAGAATACAAAACACAGAATAAAACACACAACAAGCAACTTGACATAGCGGCAAAAATAGATAGATAGATAAATAAATAAGCAGTAGAAAGTATATTGCACAATCCCATGTGTAATATGTGTTGCTAGGGGTGTGCGATATATATCGTCTGCAATAATAATATCGTAATTGTTGTTTTAACGATGTGCGATTTGACATTATCGAATATTTTGTAAAAACCATTCAAAACACCCCTACAGAGCCAGGCATACATTACGTGAAGTCTAGACTAGTGCGCGTGCGCATGCATTTAGAGTGCGTTCTTTCACTGCGTGATTCAGTCTATTAAAATACATTTAGAATGATCACAAATTCAAGACATGGGGACAGAAAATTTATAAATTTTTACCACTTCATATAGTTAATCAATTTCACATGAAGAGTGCCGTTTTTCTCCAAAAAATGGCCATGATTACAAGTGTGATATTGATTTGTTTTACAACAGTTCAATAAACTGGAATTGAATTAAGAAACTTACGTTTTAAGTCAAGTCACCTTTATTTATATAGCGCTTTTAACAATACAGATTGTGTCAAAGCAACTGAACAGCATTAATTAGGAAAATTGTGTGTCAATGATGCAAAATGACAATAGTAAACACTAATTTTTCAGTTAAAGACAGTTCATCATTGAATTCAGTGATGTCATCATCAGTTCAGTTTAAATAGTATCTTTGCAATCAAATCAACGATATCGCTGGAAATGAAGTGTCCCCAACTAAACAAGCCAGAGGCGACAGCGGCAAGGAACCAAAACTCCATCGATGACAGAATGGAGAAAAAACCTTGGGAGAAACCAAGCTCAGTCGGGGGGCCAGTTCTCCTCTGACCAGACAAAACCAGCAGTTCAATTTCAGGCTAGCAAAGTCACATTGTGCAGAGGAATCATCTGGTTCCTGTGGTCTTGTCCCGGTGGCCGTCTGAGACAAGGTCTTTACTGGGGATCTGTATCTGGGGCTCATCTAGTTGTCCTGGTCTCCGCTGTCTTTCAGGGCTGTAGAGGTCCTCTCTAGGTGCTGATCCACCATCTGGTCTGAATACGTACTGGATCCGGGTGACTGCAGTGACCATCTGATCTGGATACAGACTGGATCTGGTGGCAACGGTGACCTCGGAATAAGAGAGAAACAGACTAATATTAGCGTAGATGCCATTCTTCTAACGATGTAGCAAGTACATCGGGTGTTATGAGAAGTGTTCCCGGTTCCGGTTGACCTAATTAATGCAGCCTAAAAATCCTTTAACGGATTTGAATATTAGAAGCGTATTAGTGTGTTATGTGTAAGCCAGGTTAAAGAGATGGGTCTTTAATCTAGATTTAAACTGACAGAGTGTGTCTGCCTCCCGAACAATGTTAGGTAGGTTATTCCAGAGTTTGGGCGCTAAATAGGAAAAGGATCTGCCGCCCGCAGTTGATTTTGATATTCTAGGTATTATCAAATGGCCAGAGTTTTGAGAACGCAGCGGACGTGGAGGACTATAATGTAACAAGAGCTCGTTCAAATACTGAGGTGCTAAACCATTCAGGGCTTTATAAGTAATTAGCAAGATTTTAAAATCTATACGATGTTTAATAGGGAGCCAGTGCAGTGTTGACAGAACCGGGCTAATATGGTCATACTTCCTGGTTCTAGTAAGAACTCTAGCTGCTGCATTTTGGACCAGCTGGAGTTTGTTTATTAAGCGTGCAGAACAACCACCCCAGTGATTAATATGTTTCTGGCATGTTTTGCAACAATTCATTTAACCCTAACTGATGCCGTGCGTAGCTTTGTCAGAAGTCATGTAAGTCATGTACAGATTCCAGGATGACAGTGTCAAGGTTCATCAGCCTCAGTTTGTGAAACAGTGGTTCAGTGAGCATGAGGAATAATTTTCATGTATGAATTTGCCACCACAGTATCCTGAGCTTAACCCTACTGGATGTGCTGAAGGAAGTTGACTTTACAGAGATAGGGTTTGACTCTCCCATTATGTGACGTGACATGTGGCATATAATATGGCCAAGTATGGTGACCCATACTCGGAATTAGTGCGATATATATCGTCTGCGATAATATCGTAATTGTTGTTTTAACGATGTGCGATTTGACATTATCGAATATTTTGTAAAAACCATTCAAAACACCCCTACAGAGCCAGGCATACATTACGTGAAGTCTAGACTAGTGCGCGTGCGCATGCATTTAGAGTGCGTTCTTTCACTGCGTGATTCAGTCTATTAAAATACATTTAGAATGATCACAAATTCAAGACATGGGGACAGAAAATGTATACATTTTTACCACTTCATATAGTTAATCAAGTGAATTTCTGCCACCTACTGGCGGTTTTAATTTCACATTCAAAGTATCTTTTATTATTTAAATAATTTCAAATATCAGTATTCAACGTTTTATGTTTAATATATCAAAACATTATTTATGCATTTGTAATCGCAGGTTAAATGCATTCATGTCTTGTATTAAACAGTGAGTAAATGCATCTAAATGCCTCTTCAGACGCAGCTTCTGTGTTTTGCATTGCAAAGATGAATTGATACTGATTTCATTTGCTTGGTAACAGCCCAAATGTCGTCTTATTCTAATTCACTGATTAAATGTAAGAAATTTGACTCAAAAGATAATGCACACTTTTAGAGAAAATGGCTTTATAAAGGTAAAAATGCCCATAAAATGTAAAAATCAGTTTAAACTTATTGGAAAAGATTCATTTCTATCAGTGTGAACTGACCACCACACAGAATATGAAGAATATGAAAAACTTTAGGAGTCAGCTGTCCACGGTAGTCCTAAAGATACCAGCACAATAACACACTGAGCAAAATATTGTCTAATTATCGTTATCGATAAAATCCCAGAAAATATCGAGATATTATTTTTTGTCAATATCGCACACCCCTATGTATTGCACAGGACAAAAGTTGTGATGTTGCATAACATTGTCGAAACAGTGGCACAATGAAAGCAAATATTATCAAATCTAAAGGTGGCCCAAAAAATGGTGGCTAAATATTAGTGTGTGCAACCTTTTTTGGAAAGGCCCATCCCAACGACTTTTAATAGGGTTAAGGCCAGGACTCTGTGGCGGCCAATCTTTCACAGATTGAGGCTGATGAATCTTGACATTGTCATCCTGGAATATGTCCATGGGTACTGTTGCCAAACATAGAACATGCCAGAAACATATTAATCACTGTAAGAATGATCCAATCCTAAAATCTTAAGTATTTGCTCATTTAAATTCAGATGGCAACTTTTTTTGGCCAGGTAGTGTATTAATACTTTAATATCCTAATGATAGTTGTCATAAAAGAAAAATCGATAATTTTGACCCATACAATGTATTTTTGGCTATTGCTACAAATATACCCCAGCGACTTAAGACTGCTTTTGTGCTCCAGGGTCACATATGAGGAATGCATTAAAAATACCGCAGCACTCCGGATTCTGTCTCATCCTAAATTAAATGTCTTGGCTTCATCAGGTTGGGCCGTGCCTCCAGACAGCCACTACGTGACGCTCACCGGGACCATCACGCGCGGAAGGAAGAAAGGTCAGATGGTGGACATTCACGTCACGCTCACAGAGAGAGAGCTGCAAGAGATGGCCAGGTCAAAGGAGCATCTGGATGCCGAATGTGACGCTCGCGAGGGATCGAGCCGCTCGTGTGGTTTTGGGCTTTCTCAGGGTCCCCACGTCGTCCTGTGGAGCCTCTCCTGCGCTCCCGTCGTCTTCGTCCTGTCCTTCATCACCTCGTTTTACTACGGTACTCTCACTTGGTACAATATATTCCTGGTGTACAACGAGGAGCGGACGTTCTGCCATAAAATCACGGTCTGCCCGTTCCTCATCATCTTCTACCCCGGGCTCATCGTGGCTCTGTCGCTGTCGCTGGGCTTGTACTCGGCCGTGGCGCAGGTGTCCTGGGCCTTCAGCGAATGGTGGCTGTCGGTCAGGGATCTGGAGAAGGGTTTCTGCGGATGGGCTTGTGGGAAGCTCGGATTGGAGGACTGCTCTCCGTACAGCGTGGTCGAGCTGCTGGACTCGGACACCATTTCTGGGAGTCTGCAGGGAAAGTCGCTGCAAACATCCTCGGTGTGAATAGAAATCATCCCGAGATTTTCTCTGATGGTTACACAGCCCTGCATCTTCTGCAAAAAATGCCTAGAATTGGCTAATTTGATGATGCTGAGTTCAAAATTATCAACAAAAACTTTCCACCATATAGTGTTTTTTTTCACAAAATAGGGATGATTTTTTTTAATGTTTCCGTTTTAAAGTAATAGTTCTCCCAGAAATGAAAATGTTCTGAAAATGTACTCACCCTCAGGTCATCCAAATTGTAGATGAGTTTGTTTCTTCATCGGATTTGGAGAAATGTAGCATTGCATCAGTGTCTCAGCAATGGATGCTCTGCAGTGAATGGGTGCCGTCAGAATGAGAGTCCAAACAGCTGATAAAAACATCACAATAATCCACAAGTAATCCACACCTCTCCAGTCCATCAGTTAACATCTGGAGAAGACAAAAGGAGGTTTTGCTTTAAACCAGTGGTCTCAAACTCAATTCCTGGAGGGCCACAGCTCTGCAGAGTTTAGCTGGATCAGGTGTGTTCGATTAGGGTTGGAGCTAAACTGTGCAGAGCTGTGGCCAATGCTTTAAACCGTCGCTTTTGGCTAAAATACGAGTTCATAATCCATAATAACGCTTCTTCCAGTGAAAAAGTCCTTCTCCTGTTGTCTCTCACATCAAAATCCAGCCACATATTTGTTTAGAGCTGTTTGGGCTTGTAAACGGTGCTTGATCTGTGCAGATTTCTCTCCTGATTCAGACCAAACATTTTTTCATTGGAGGAAGCGTTATTATGGATTATGGACTTGTATTTTATCCAGAAGCAACAGTTTGAAGTTAAATCGTCTTAATGATTGATTTTATTTTTTATAAACATGCAGCTTTTTGGCAGATCCATTGGTGAGCCAGTTAAGTAATGCTCAATTTCTCCAGATCTGATGAAGAAACAAACTCAACCGCATCTTGGATGGCCTGAGGGTGAGCACATTTTCAGCAAATTTTCATTTTTGGGTGAACTATTCCTTAAATGACAAAAAGAATGCTTCAGGATGTATTGTTTAACTTACAATCTGCGAAGGATTGTAAAAAAATGTTTAAATAGTCAGTCAATTTAATGGCAAAGAACTTTTACTAAATAAGCAAAATCTGTAATTTTCTGTGGCTGTTGGGGTGTAGTTAAACACTTATCTAGATGTAGCAACATCTGGGTCATGTTTGCATTTCTCTCTAGCTATAATCAGGATTAGGCGGAAAATAATGTCATGCATCTAAAAAAAAATGGGCTGAGAATTTAACAAATAGTTGTAATTGGGCTCAGTGGAGGACAGGAATCATGGTTTTGTGCATTGTTTAAATAGTCAGTCAATTTAATGGCAAAGAACTTTTACTAAATAAGCAAAATCTGTAATTTTCTGTGGCTGTTGGGGTGTAGTTAAACACTTATCTAGATGTAGCAACATCTGGGTCATGTTTGCATTTCTCTCTAGCTATAATCAGGATTAGGCGGAAAATAATGTCATGCATCTAAAAAAAATGGGCTGAGAATTTAACAAATAGTTGTAATTGGGCTCAGTGGAGGACAGGAATCATGTTTTTGTGCATTACAAATTTTTGGATTTCATCCAGCAAATATAATGCAGGGTGGTGTTATTGGTCCTGGGCCACCTGGGACTTTTATTTTGTTCTTCATATTTAGTCTCTTGCTTACCAAGAAGATTTTTTTGTTTTTTGTTTTTTTACAGTTTCCTGTTTTCATATCATAAGGCATTCATTCTTTCATAAGCAGTACATTTAAAATATTTATTCTTTGCTATTGTTTATTGGCACTTGGCAGGTATTAATTTTGGATCCCGGGCCAAACTCTAATTTGTTTCACTTATTTAGTCTCTTGCTCACTAACAAAGTTGTTGTTTTTAACTGCATTTTTTCATATCGTATGTCAGACATTTTACTTTCATAAGGCGTGTATTTAAACTATTTATTCTTTGCTCTTTTATTGTATTTATTTTAACAGTTTGCATGTTTTATTTTTATTAAATTTTTTTCTGTAAAGCAGATGGGAGGAGAAAAGGCTTTTCCTAACCCCCTGTAAAATGAAGCCATATATAATCATATGCAAATGAACTGTGAGATTCTTTGTGAGATTGTGAGAAGCCCTGTGTATTCTGTGAGTAGTTTTATTTATGACGAGCCCCAGAGATTTTAATAAACAAACACAAAAGGGGCAAATGATGTGCAGAATGTTGTGAGTGTGTGTATATGGGGGCTGACAATTATTCCAATATTATATTCATAACCAGTACAAAGATTGTGTCTTGGGCATCAAAAGAACATTTTAAATCACTGCATATCAAATGCATTATGAGAAAATTATTAGTTGGTTAGTACATTTTTCATCAGTGGTTTACATTTGTCTTTGTTTCTCTTTGATTTAATCGTTTGAACTTACAGTTTGCATTTATATCGTGCAGTGATGCTCAAAAGAGATAATAAAATTCATATTCCTGTATTTGCATGTCTGGTTTGTGTGTCTGTTGTGATCTACAAAACAAAACATGTTGAACATCCTTTGCAGAATTTATAATGTAGGAATTTCACAGATGACTTACAACTAAATGGCTGAAAAACGTATTGTAGGAAAGTCATAATAAAAATATGTTTTTCCTTTCACTTGCTCACCGGGTTTATTAACCCTCTGATGCATGAAAATATATATATATACAACAATATATATATATATTTTTTTTAAACAATTGACATTAACGTCTATGTAATCCATAGGCAGTTTATGAACCTAAAATAGCATGCTTTGATGAATCATGATCTCTCCTAGAGCATATATATTCGTTCAGTTTTTGTCTTTATAAAGTCATGCACAACAATCACATCTCATTTGAATACATGCATGTCCGTCCATCCATGTGATTTGCCCTGCAGAGACTGTCATGATTATCATAAGTGATACTTAAGAAATCCTCATATATCCAGTCATAACACAATCTGACAGATTATACCTGGATAGGCCTATATGAGGATTTCTATAAACACGTTTGACCTACACTGAACATGTTTCATCTTGTGTAAGAAAAATCCTTCTACAGACGACGTCTTTATGTCTTTTTAGAGATCTCTGCAGTGTTAATTGATAAGTGCCACTGAATATTACAATGTTTACTATTCACTTTAACGTAATTTTGCATAATCTCTGAGGGCTTCACTTTTACAGGTTGAGGCAAATCACGAGACCGTTTACGTTTGCGTCTTCACACTATGTTTAAATTATATTAAATCATTTATCAAGTGTCCTGGCATAAGGGAACACAAAGTTTTGGGTTTTTTAATCGTTTTGTTTCTCTGTCTGAGGCGGAACCTTGTATCATCCGCTCATTTACGCACCCGGAACAATAACAGACGGAAACCAGAGAGAGAGATGGCGCGAGCAGCGAAGGTACTTCCGTTATTATTCGTTGATCATAAGCTTGTGTTATTATTATTGATAATAAATAATGCGTATTTACTTTTGTACTACTTAAATTTCATTGGACATAATTAACTTTTTGGTTGGTATTTATGCACATTTACACACTGTAGAAAGTTTCACTCGCTCTTGTTGAAAAAATGTAGAAAACAAGTGTCATGCGTTATTAAAGTATCTTTAAGTATCACTGAATGTTCAGCTTTATCTCAAATGTGTTCCCCATAGAAATCCGTCGTAGAAATAAAAATAAGCAGGTTTGTAATACATTTGAATAATAAAATTGCTGTCGTACAGGAAGAGTTAATACTAAGAGCTTAAGAAAAATATCTGATGTGCTATTGTTTTTTAATTTCA
>NW_015658531.1:420698-426577 GCF_001515625.1 Sinocyclocheilus rhinocerous | reverse complement strand
TTTTTTTAAACAATTGACATTAACGTCTATGTAATCCATAGGCAGTTTATGAACCTAAAATAGCATGCTTTGATGAATCATGATCTCTCCTAGAGCATATATATTCGTTCAGTTTTTGTCTTTATAAAGTCATGCACAACAATCACATCTCATTTGAATACATGCATGTCCGTCCATCCATGTGATTTGCCCTGCAGAGACTGTCATGATTATCATAAGTGATACTTAAGAAATCCTCATATATCCAGTCATAACACAATCTGACAGATTATACCTGGATAGGCCTATATGAGGATTTCTATAAACACGTTTGACCTACACTGAACATGTTTCATCTTGTGTAAGAAAAATCCTTCTACAGACGACGTCTTTATGTCTTTTTAGAGATCTCTGCAGTGTTAATTGATAAGTGCCACTGAATATTACAATGTTTACTATTCACTTTAACGTAATTTTGCATAATCTCTGAGGGCTTCACTTTTACAGGTTGAGGCAAATCACGAGACCGTTTACGTTTGCGTCTTCACACTATGTTTAAATTATATTAAATCATTTATCAAGTGTCCTGGCATAAGGGAACACAAAGTTTTGGGTTTTTTAATCGTTTTGTTTCTCTGTCTGAGGCGGAACCTTGTATCATCCGCTCATTTACGCACCCGGAACAATAACAGACGGAAACCAGAGAGAGAGATGGCGCGAGCTGCGAAGGTACTTCCGTTATTATTCGTTGATCATAAGCTTGTGTTATTATTAAATAATGCGTATAATGCGTATTTACTTTTGTACTACTTAAATTTCATTGGACATAATTAACTTTTTGGTTGGACATTTACACCATTTACACACTGTAGAAAGTTTCACTCGCTCTTGTTGAAAAAATGTAGAAAACAAGTGTCATGCGTTATTAAAGTATCTTTAAGTATCACTGAATGTTCAGCTTTATCTCAAATGTGTTCCCCATAGAAATCCGTCGTAGAAATAAAAATAAGCAGGTTTGTAATACATTTGAATAATAAAATTGCTGTCGTACAGGAAGAGTTAATACTAAGAGCTTAAGAAAAATGTCTCAAATGCAATTGTTTTTTAATTGCAAACTTTAGTATCCTCTGTATAAAATCTGAGCACGTTTTGAGACTTTTTCTGGATCTAGAGATGAGACACATGTGAGATTACTGTCTTTTTCTCAGGAGAAACACAAGAGTTAAACATATGTCTCCATTTAATCTCATTAAGATCTCATTTGTGACCCTGGACCACAAAACCAGTCAAAGATACAACTATTTGAAAATCTGGAATCTGAGGGTGCAAAAAAATCAAAATATTGAGAAAATCATCTTTAAAGTTGTCCAAATGAAGTCCTTAGCAATGCATATTACTAATCAAAAATTAAGTTTTAATATATTTACAGTAGGAAATTTACAAAATATCTTCATGAAACATGATCTTTACTTAATATCCTAATGATTTTTGGCATAAAAGAAAAATCGATAATTTTGACCCATACAATGTATTTTTGGCTATTGCTACAAATATACCCCAGCGACTTAAGACTGCTTTTGTGCTCCAGGGTCACATATGTTGTTTTTGATAAATGAATCAAAATCATGTTCACGTTCATTATCATTCATAATCTAGTATTTAAAGAAATAGTTCTTCCAAAAATGAGAAGTCATTACTCACTTCATGTCGTTCCAAACCCCCGTGATGTTATTTTTTGTAACACAGAGAAATGTGAGACTATTCTCTAAAGCAGTGTTTCTCAACCAGGGGTCTGTGGACCCCTAGTGGTCCTTGACGTAAGGCCAGGGGGTCTGTATAAAGTATGAATTTTTGTATAAATTTTGTATATTTTGACATGACATGTTCCCATGAAAGAAAAATCCAATATAGCTGATGATATGGTCAAATACTGGACAAGTCAACTAACTTGAATTATACTTGACTGCATTTGGTCCCCACAAAGACACAAATGATACATAGATGAGTCAATTTTGTTCTGGGGGTCCTTGAGGATGGTTCTGAATTGGACTGGGGTCTGGTACGCCAAAAGGTTGAGATTCACTGCTCTAAAGAGTTATTTTCCTACATGTGTTTTCATCTGTTTTTGTCTTTTATTCTGCAGTCAGCGTTGGTGCTTTGCATGGATGTGGGTTTCTCCATGAGCAACTCTGAGCCTGGCCAGGAACCGTCCTTCGAACAGGCCAAAAAAGTCATCCAGAAGTTTGTCCAGCGGCAGGTTTGTACTTTTTCTCCCATTAATTGATGATATCTGTTTGCTACTGCAGAAAGAGCTTGATTGACGTCCTCTATGTTTCAGGTGTTTGCTGAGAATAAAGATGAGGTGGGTCTGGTGCTGTTTGGTACCGATGGCACGAAGAACGGCTTGGCCGAAGACGGCCAGTATGAGAACATCACGGTTCACCGTCGCCTCATGATGCCTGATTTTGAGCTGCTCGAGGAGATTGAGAGCAAACTGCAACCTGGTGGTCAGCAAGCGGACTGTATCCTTCCTGTTACAGACAACAACACACGTTATAGATCTCATGAGGTGATCAGTTAAAGGAATAGTTACCCAAAAATGATATTGTGCTAAACGTTTTCTCACCCTCAGGTCATCCAAGATGTAGATGAGTTTGTTTCTTCATCAGATTTGAAGGAATGTAGCATTGTATCAGTGTCTCAGCAATGGATGCTCTGCAGTGAATGGGTGCCGTCAGAATGAGAGTCCAAACAGCTGATAAAAACATCACAATAATCCACAAGTAATCCACAGCACTCCAGTCCATCAGTTAATGTCTTGTGAAGCCAAAAACTGTGTGTTTTTGAGAAACAAATCCATCATTAAGACGTTTTTAACTCAAACCTTTGCTTCCAGGTAAAATACGAGTCCATAATTCATAATGTTGTTTTCTCCAGTAAAAGTCCATATTTTCTGAATCAGGAGAGAAATCTGCACAGATCAAGCACTGTTTAAACAGCTCTAAACAAATATGTGGCTGGATTTTAATGTGAGAGACAACAGGAGATGGACTTTGTTAGCGTTATTAGACTCATATTTTAGCCGGAAGCGACGGTTTAAATTTGCATCAAAATGTCTTATTTTTTGGATTTGTTTTTTTACAAACACGCAGCTTTTGTCTTCTCAAGATGTTAACTGATGGACTGGAGTGCTGTGGATTACTTGTGGATTACTTGTGGTGTTTTTATCAGCTGTTTGAACTCTCATTCTGACGGCACCCACTGCAGAGACACTGATGCAATGCTACATTTCTCCAAATCTGATGAAGAAACAAACTCATCCACATCTTGGATTACATTTTCATAAAATTTTCAGTTTTGGCTGAACTATTCCTTTATTTGTTAGTACAATTCATGAAATATATAATATAACATAATATAATATAACATTAAAATAAACCATTTTAAAATAAAAACTATCAAAATAAAATATTTAATTTATAAGAAATATTTGGAATGGCGTTAAGAAGGAAATAAACAAACAAACATTATAAGAAATATTTAGTTTGTTTACTTGCGTGCCATGTGACCCACATCAGTGAACTGTGAACATGTGAATGTGTTGTTAAATTATTGAAATATTACCTCAAAATTTCAAGAGGAATTCCAGTAAATATTTTACGTCAAAGGAGTTTAGCTGAGAAAAAAGTTTGTGAATCTCTGATGTAATTTAATAATGTTATTTTTTGTTTGTTACATGTTATGCAACTATGTAAAGTCCTTGACTGATTAATCAGGGCTTGATGCTCTGGTCGTTTGCATGGACCTTTTGCAGGAGGAAACCATGTGAGATCTCGTCACACATTTTTCTGTTTATTTAAATGCAGTTGAGAAGTTTCTATGCTGCTGTCACACTCTTTATTGTTTTTTTTTGTTTTTTTTAGGGGGAAGAAGTTTGAGCGTCTGAACATTGTCCTGCTGACGGATCTGAACGTCCAGACCTCGGCAGACCAGCTGGACGTTATCATTGACAGCTTGAAGAAAGCTCGTATCACCCTGCAGTTCTTGTAAGAAACGTGCACTGATAACTGATAATAATAACAGGGCTCAACAATAACACATTTTTTTACTCTAAGGCCAAAGGACTAGATTTTTTGCTTGAAAAAAAAGTATGGTTTAATGTATTTTTATATATGTGACCCTGGAGCACAAAAGCAGTCTTAAGTCGCTGGGGTATATTTGTAGCAATAGCCAACAATACATTGTATGGGTCAAAATTATAGATTTTTCTTTTATGCCAAAAATCATTAGGATATTAAGTAAAGATCAAGTTCCATGAAGATATTTTGTAAATTTATTACCGTAAATATATCAAAACTTAATTTTTGATCAGTAATATGCATTGCTAAGAACTTCATTTGGACAACTTTAAAGATGATTTTCTCAATATTTAGATTTTTTTTGCACCCTCAGATTCCAGATTTTCAAATAGTTGTCATAACAATTTCGAAAAATTGACCCTTATGACTGGTTTTGTTGTCCAGGGTCACATATGTCACAAGTGTTAGACATGAAGTGTGCATCAGTTAGATGCTCTTTTCCTGTTTGAGTGACCCAGATTTGATGCTAATAGTCAAATTTCTGGTTGTTTTTCCCACCTCAAACTTTGCACTGATCCGTGTTTTGTTTGATCCGTTCAGTTTGCCGTTCCCTGTGGATGGTGAGGACAGAGCGGATGGTGGAGGGGATGGACCGGGACCCTCAGCGGCTCCTGTCCGTCCTGGAAAAGGCTTGAGCAGACAGCAGACACAAGGTCTGGAGATGGTCAAAAACATCATGACCAGCCTGGAGGAGGAGGACGGCCTGGAGGAGGTCTACACATTTAGGTATAAATTCATATCAGTCCGAGGAACATATAGTTAGTGCACATTTCTTTATCTATGACAGAGCTGCCCATAATTTTTAACACGAAGAGCCAAGAATCAAACTTGACTGAGGGCCTTGGGCCAAAAGTAAATGTTGTATTACATCTAAAAATGTTATAATTAAATGTAAACATTTTAAAAATAATTTAAATAATAATAATAATTTTTAATCAAATTCACTTATATATATATATATTTTTTTTTTGCATTTCAGTGCAAAAATAAAACAAAATTTAAAAAATATATATAAATTAGAAATGAAGATATTCTTCAGTTGTAGGGGTGTGCGATATTGACAAAAAATAATATCTCGATATTTTCTGGGATTTTATCGATAACGATAATTAGACGATATTTTGCTCAGTGTGTTATGACTCCTAATTTTTTTTTTATATTCTTCATATTCTGTGTGGTGGTCGGTTCACACTGATAGAAATTAATATTTTCCAATAAGTTTAAATAGATTTTATGGGCATTTTAAACTTTAAAAGCCATTTTTTCCAAAAGTATGCATTATCTTTTGAGTCTTCATTCAGGAACGAAACACCGTCATGTTGCTCAGAGACACAAAACAGCATTGTGGCTGTGTTTGGAATTATTTTTTTGTCGAAAAACAGCCAATATGGTGTCTAAAAGTAAGTCTCTTAATTAACTTCTTGTTTATTGAACTGTTGTAAAAAAATCAATATCACATTTGTATTCATGGTCATTTTTGGAGAAAAAAACGGCACTCTTCATGGGAAATTGATTGATGAAGTGGTATAAATAAATACATTTTCTGTCCCCATGTCTTGAATTTGTGATCATTCTAAATGTATTGTAATAGACTGCACTCTAAATGCGCGCGCGCACTAGTCTAGACTTCACGTAATGTATGCGTGCACTCTGTATGGGTGTTTTGAAAGTTTTTTGCAAAATACTCGATAATGTCAAATCGCACATCGTTAAAACAACAATTACGATATTATCGCAAACGATATATATCGCACACCCCTA
>NW_015658531.1:401715-420001 GCF_001515625.1 Sinocyclocheilus rhinocerous | reverse complement strand
AGGAGGCGGGGCGGGGGCGGAGTCTGTCCCTCGTTCCCATAGCGATGTGGACATGGACATCGATGTGGGGCCAGGGCTGAGACGGTTACATCACAGCGCCTCGTCCTCGGCATCCAGCAGCTCGGCACAGTAAAATATACATAATTTTAATCATTTACATAATCATAATAATATACACACTGCCGTTCAACAGTTTGGGATCAGTTCGATTTTTTATGTTTTTTTTTAAAGACATTTCTTCTGCTCATCAAGGCTGCATTTATTTGATTAAAAATACAGAAAAAAACTGTAATATTGTGAAATTATTACAATTTAAATTAACTGTTTTCTATGTGAATATTTTGTAAAATGTCATTTATTCCTGTGATGCAAAGCTGACTTTTCAGCAACATTACTCCAGTCTTCAGTGTTGCATGTCTTTTTTTGAGTTGAATTTGTACTCTGATGATAATTGCTTAGATCTATTAATGCTTAAATCTGCTACTTAATATACAGTACAAATTGAAATCCTGATAAATTCATGGAAGAACATTGGTCGTGAAGTGACTGTGTTGATGTTTGCTGCAGTGATGCTCTGCAGAAGCTGTCCATCTTCAAGCGCATCGACAGGAGGCCGATGGCTTGGCCCTGTCACCTGACCATCGGCAGCTCCCTGACCATCCGCATCGTCGGATACAAAGCTGTGAGATCCTAATAGATTATGATCAAAACGGGTTGATGTTTTCTGCTGTGATTTGGTCTAATATTGTGTTGGTTCTCGTAAGGTGACGGAGGAGAAGGTGAAGAAGTCCTGGGCCATAGTAGAAGCTCAGAGTCACCAGAGAGACGACGTCAAGAGAGAAACGGTTTACTGCCTGGATGATGATAATGAAACTGAAGTACAGAAGGACGACACTATCCAAGGTGCGGGAAACAAAGATTGAAAATGTCACATTCACTGGGAATTTTGCAGTCATTTGTAGCAATATCAGATTTTGGCCACATCAGTTGTTTTGTGAGCATAGTTGTTTACCTGTTTAAAAAAACTATTAATATTCAGTAACAGTGTTTCCCAAAAAGCAGCGCATTCAGTTGGCTGCACCACAGCAGACTTGTCAATAAATGAGTACTAAACAGCGTTTCTGAGCACTGTCGCTATTTGGACTTTTAAATATGAACATAGTTTGTTTGTTAATATGCACATACAGTCAAACCAAAAATGATTCAGACACCAGAGATATCATTTTTGATATTTTTTTACTAGTGGGTAAAGAATAGGGGTGTGAACTAGTGGTTAAACGGATCGTAGTTGATCCGTGATCCGTACGGACCAAGCCCCACGGTTCGGCACGCATGTGATCCGCGGATTAATTGCAAAATGTAACCATAATAGATAACATAATAGAGTACAAGTTTATCATTTGTTCGTATTTACACAAGCAAGCGAATTTTTAACAATTCCAGAGAGAAAAGGCGAAAGGGAACTGGATTCGTTACTCGCGCACTGTTCTCTACGCGCACACATGAAGCGCGCACACACGTTTCAGACGGCGCGCGAACACCGAACTGAATCCTCTTCTGAATCCTCTGAACAGACACATTCACATAAAATTATGACAAAATACCCATCTCGACAATCATTCAGGTAAACACAGTCAGTTATGTCTCAAGTGAATGAAAACAGCTGAGAAAGAAATCGGATGTGATGTGTATCATTATATCGGATCCGTGCATCAGGTCTTAAGGGACAGCGGCCTATAAATACTGCTGCTGTCATTAATGATCATCAAACAACAAAACAGCTGTGATAAAAAGCTATATTTAATTTATGCAGTGAACCCTCTGCAGTGTTATTTTCCCTAATTACATTTCTGTATTTGAATACTACCAACCTTATTTTATTTGTAACATATTCTGTTGTATTTATCTATGCTTGTAATTTGTGTGTTTGTTCTTATTTTTACTGGCTGTTCTCTTGTCTCTTTAATCATGTTTAAACTTTCTTAGTTAATCTAGTAGTATTTGCTGTGGTATCAAAGAAGTACTGCGCTTTAAGTAATAAATGGAAAGCAAGTTAAATATTTTTCTTTTCTTGCTGATTCCAAAAAATGATCCGATCCTTGGGTCAAAAACCGTAATGTGAACCGAACCGTGAGATTTGTGATCCGTTGAACCACTAGAGTGAACCTACACTGGTCTCACGGTTCGGTTCAATTCGATATCACGATGCATTGGCGATGCACTGCATCCTCAATTTTCAATTTTACTTCACATGTATACAATTTTGTCAATAAATACAAGCAGTCAGATATATGAACCGAACCTTTAATTTTACCTGCTCAAAGAAAACACGCTTCCTGAATGTATCGAACATCAAACAAAACTCAAGTCTGGGCACAGAAGACAACAGGAGCATTTAGAACAAATACACAAAAGTAAATACTAAATACTTTGCGCTGACAAGCGTTAACAGCTCAGGGTGAAAACGGCTGACGTGGTTTCTCGAGTTAGTGGTATTACCCCCTGCGTATTTTATTTGTGCGTGACATGATTTACACACAGCGTGTGTCTTCTCCAGGTCGTGCTTACCAGGTTGTTCAGAAAAGCCGAAATGTGCCCAGATGTCGGCTTTTAAAGTAGTTGGAGCATTTTTAATTACTCGCACTCGCGTCTCGCCTCCCTCCGCCATTGTATGCTACCACGACAAAGCACGTAAGCAACAAATGACGTCAGAAAAGCGTCAGTACGTTATAAACGGTTATGGTCTATAACTGAACCGATACCGAATTGTCCTCGTCTGCATCACGATGCATCGTAGAAATGATTACTTTCGACACCCCTAGTACAGGACACTATAGTTTATATATGTAAGTGAGGATAGCAAAATAAAGTAAAGTGTGACATATTATACCCAAGCATTCTTCATCCAGAGGACTACCAGTAAAACTGATACAAATTTGGGACCAAAAATTATTCAGACACTTTGACCTGACGTGTTTTTTCTTTAATTGCTAATGCGAACTTTTTACACCACCGACTGAACAAAATTAAGCATTGCTTGGTAATTCGTTGACCTAAATTGGTATTTAATTTAACAGCTGACAGCTATTCAATATAATTCATTACATACCTTTCTATCAAAGTTATCTGACATTATCAAGATGAATTTGTTTAACTCTGAGTTCTTGTCATATTTTATTACCGTTTTCTAAACTATAGAGAATAAACTGTGATAATGTGAGAAATGTTGAAGGTGTCTGAATACATTTTGGGTTGACTGTAGTTTGGTACTCAGACGCAGGCAGTGCTCTGCATGAGACAAAACAGTAATCTAGCCAAAACAACTGCATACAGTCGCTCTAGTGCAGATGTATGTTGATTTTATCAGACGATGTTGCGATTGTAAATCAGGAGAAATTTTAACCAAACTATGTTACAGACTTTTCATTAAGACCCTAAAGAATCATATCAACTTGTGGAAAATGGGCATCCAATGACCCCTTTAAGGAGTAAAGTGAGTGTGACTCCTCCTGGTTAACATGTAGTATTAATGGGTCGTGTTTAGTCACTATTTATATTTGTTTTATTTATGACAACAGAAAATATGTAAATGAGAACCGCTTTATTGGGAATTCAGTTGTATTATGTGACAGCTTAGAGAGTAGAACAGATATGAAGTGCCAAAACTTGTCTGAACGCAAACCCGACGCAATAACCTCATAAATATGCTAATTAATAATATGTGACGTCACCTGCCGCCACAAGTCTCACAAAATCCTGTGGGAAACACGGAGTAATATTATCAGTTTAACTGCACTGAGACTATCGGATGAGACCAAAATTTGCGGGTCTTTAAAAATTCACAAATTAAGGCTCTAAACAGGCCTTAAATTGAAGCCGAAAGACTTAAATTGATAAAGTTATGGCATTAAATGTTGCATGAAGAATTAGTTAAAAATCTTCCTCAGTGTTTTGTCCTGTTTTCTAATACAAATTTCTAAACATCCTTACATTTACTTTAGATGCAAAATGAAGATATGAAGTCTTTTTCTGAGAAATTGAACAAAATTAAGTCACTTTTGCTTAAAGCAAGAACACATATGTGACCCTGGAGCACAAAAGCAGTCTTAAGTCGCTGGGGTATATTTGTAGCAATAGCCAACAATACATCGTATGGGTCAAAATTATCGATTTTTCTTTTATGCCAAAAATCATTAGGATATTAAGTAAAGATCATGTTCCATGAAGATATTTTGTAAATTTCCTACCGTAAATATATCAAAACTTAATTTTTGATTAGTAACCTATTTAATCTGCATATAAAACATTAGAAATTAGATATTTGTTTAATTTTTATTGTGTGTTTAACTGTTAAAACCAAAAATATTTGTTGTTTGTCTCAATAAATTGTGTTAATTATAAATACAGTGGTTAAATTTAAACATTTTTTTTCTATTGCTTTTTGTTTTAAAAAAGGTTATAAAAAATGTCAATAATTATCGATGGCGAACGATATGAAACATTATATCGTTGATACATTTTTTAGCTATATCGCCCAGCCCTAGTGTAGAGTTACATTCAAGCAATTTTAAGGCACGAGAAAATTATTTTCACAAGAAAAAACATTTAAATATGTCATTTTGATGATCAAAGATAAGTTTTAAGGGATAAAATATTTGACCACAGGGGGACTTTAAGACCTTTTTAAGGCCTTAATTAGTGTAAGAGCAAATTAGGACCTTTTTAACACCTGCAGAAGCCTTAATGAAAAACAGCTGTGCAAATATGTCTAGCACAGTCTCTACCAGCTGACAGACACGTACATGCTGGAAGTCATGAAGCACGTCTCATCGATTTCAATCACAGCTTCAGTGTTGATTTGATCCATTCTCACCTGCTGCCGAACACGTCTGCGCTCGTCTTCTGCTCTTTCTTTTTCACCACCACTTTCAGTGGGAACTTGGTCTTGACGTCCTGCAGAGGGGTCTGGCAGCGGGAAATGTCCTATCCTAACAAACCATACATCAATGGAAAGCTTATTTATTCAGCTTTCAGATGATGCATAAATCTGAATTTCGAAAAATTGACCCTTATGACTGGTTTTGTGGTCCAGGGTCACATATGTCAATGGGGAATGAAAACTCAATTTTCCTTTGGATTAAGTTGATTTTTTTCCAAGCCCATTGGCAGATACGTGTTCTTTTTAATCATAAACTAACTTCATTTTGATCAGTTTCACAGAAAACACGGTTGGAAGTTGTATTTTCAAACTTTAAAGTGTTGCTTTCTGCTCCCTAGACATTTACATTTAGAGAACATATTGATGTATTGTGATGCCTTCCATTTAGTCCTTAAAACGTCTTTAGTTGGTCTTAAAATGTCTTAAATTTACCTCTAAATCACTGTTGTCTTCTGTAGAGCTGCTTTACAGCTAAGATTGATTTTGTTTATGATTGATGAATTCTGCAACATTAACTGCTATTTTTCTAGGGTTTTTTGTGAAGCTGTTTTGACTCAATCTGTATCGACTAAAGCGCTGTGAAAATAAATGAGACTTAAAAAACAAGACCCTTCTGTTTCTCACAGGTTTCCGTTATGGAAGCGACATTGTGCCGTTTTCTAAGGTGGACGAGGACCAGATGAAATATAAGTCTGATGGGAAGTGTTTTTCTGTGCTTGGCTTCACTAAACAGGAGCTGGTAAGATGCTCTCCAGTAGATGGCACACTTTTCAACCGAGTGCATTTTATCATATAGTCATGGAAACTCTGAAATATCAGGGATTTTTACAAACTGTACTTTCTATAGTGACTGCAGTTCTTGTTATATTCAGCTTTGTGAGTGCAATCTTTTACAAATCTCTATACAACTTGAAAAGAGTGCAAGAACCCCGAAAATAGGAAGCTACTGATAACAAATGGTCAAGTCCGTATGACGATTATTTTAGCTCATACTCCAAAATCAAATAATCTTAATAAGCATGTAATAATCTTAATTTTAAGCATTTTGTACTGTACTGATGTGTCTTGCCTTGTTTTTCCCCTCATAATAATGTACAGTGACAGTTGTTTGTTGGTTTGGTGCAGATTCGTCGTCATCAGTTTATGGGAAGCCAAGTTGTCAAAGTTTTTGCAGCCAGAGACGATGAGGTGAGTTGTGAAATTATACTGGAATTTACTGTAAATGTAATAATTGTTAGTAATTGTGATATTTGAATGTATACGGTAGTGACAAAACGTCTGAGGACACATCTAAAATGGTTTTCACTTAAACCTGGAAATTAACAAAGTTTTAGGGTTTTGAAAAAGTAAAATAGTGTGAAATTAAGGATATTTATCGGTAACTAATCAAATGTGACGTTCTATTATTCATGTCCATTTGTCACGCAAATTATTATGTTGATAGTATATTTAGTGTTTCAATTACAATATTGTTCAAAAGTTTGTGCTTGCTATGATTTTTAATGTTTTTGACAAAAGTCTCTTTTGCTCTCCAAGGCTGCATTTATTTGATTAAAAAAATACTGTAAAAATAGTGAAATATTATTACAATTTAAAAAAAGATCTTTATATGTCAATATATTTTAAAATGTAATTTATTCCTGTGATTTAAAGCTGAATTTTCAGCATCATTACTCCAGTCTTCAGTGTCACATGATCCTTCAGAAATCATATATAATATGCTGATTTGCTGCTCAAAAAAACATTTCTGATTATTATCAATGTTGAAAACAGTTGTGCTGCCCAATATTTTTGTGGAAACTTTTATTTTTCAATATTCTTTGATTAATAGAAAGTTCAAAAGAACAACATTTATTTGAATTAGAAATCTTTTGTAATATTATAAAAGTCTTTACTGTCACTTTTGGGCATCCTTACTGAATTAAAGTATTAATTAATTTTTTTAAAAAGCTGACCTGAAACTTTCAAATGTTAGTGTAAATGTTTTGTATTAAGATAATAATTTTATTGTATGTATGCAGCATGCAGCAGTGGCGCTGTCCGCTCTGATTCGTGCCCTCGACAGTCTAAAGATGGCAGCGATTGTGCGTTATGCTTACGATCGTCGCAGCAACCCTCAAGTGGGCGCCGCTTTTCCCTGCATAAAGGAGAAATATGAAGTATGTGGATTCATATCAAACAGAAAGCACACTATAAATGATTTATCTTCAGTATGTTGCACACCAGACTCACTCCTCATGTCTCTCACTCTCAGTGTCTGCTGTACGTGCAGCTGCCGTTTATGGAGGATCTCCGACAGTTCACATTCCCAGTGTTGGAAAACAACAAGAAGTTCAAGCCTTCAGGTGGGCCCTCAGATAAAAAAGACCCACAATACAGCAGCCAGTTTTTATCAGATGTGTATACAGCTTGCCTGTATTGCAATTTTGACTTTTTCAATGAATTCTGCAGCATTATGCTGTATCAGCAATTTCTTTGGTCCTCTCAGGGTTTCTGCAAAGTCTTGCAAGTCTTAATATGCTAAAAGGTCTTAAATCATAGCAGACGAGTCTTAACCTATAGTTCAGTCATGGTATTAAATGTTGCATGCATTGCATAAAATTTAATACCTTTGTCAGTATTTTTGTCTTGTTTTCCTATACAAATATGTGACCCTGGAGCACAAAAGCAGTCTTAAGTCGCTGGGGTATATTTGTAGCAATAGCCAAAAATACATTGTATGGGTCAAAATTATAGATTTTTCTTTTATGCCAAAAATCATTAGGATATTAAGTAAAGATCATGTTCCATGAGGATATTTTGTACATTTCCTACTGTAAATATATCAAAACTTAATTTTTGATTAGTAATATGCATTGCTAAGAACTTCATTTGGACAACTTTAAAGGAGATTTTCTCAATATTTAGATTTTTTTGCACCCTCAGATTCCAGATTTTCAAATAGTTGTATCTCGGCCAAATATTGTCCTATCCTAACAAACCATACATCAATGGAAAGCTTATTTATTCAGCTCAAAAATTGACCATTATGACTGGTTTTGTGGTCCAGGGTTACATATATCAACATCCTTAAATTTACTTGAGATGCAAAATGAAGATATGACGTCTTGTTTTTTGAGAAATTGAACAAAATTAAGTGAGTTTATAGTTAAAACAAGAACAAATATCTGTCAATGGGCCCATTGGCAGATATTTTTCCTTTTTTTAATCATAAATTCACTTCCTTTTGATACATTTCTCAGAAAAAAAGACTTCTCATCATGTGTTGTCTTTGCAATTTCATGTTAAAAATGTTTAGACATGCACTGAGTAACAAGACAAAAATACTGAGGAAGAGCATTGGTTTTGTGCAGAGTGATCATGAGCTATGGTAAAAGTTATTTCCATATTCTAGATGAGCTATTTTTTGGAGATCGGTTAGAAGTTGTAAGTGCTGCTTATTCAACTTATTGTGTTTCTCCTTAGACATTTACATTTAGAGAACATATTGACGTATTGTGTTCCCTTCAGTTTATTCCTTAAATTAGAAAAAAAGTCTTGAATTCTTGAATTTACCTTCATAAAACTTGCAGAAACCCTGCAGCCGTTCTGAGGCACATCCAGCTGAAAGGAGATGAATATTGATGTTGTTGTTTGAATATGATGTTGTTTGTGTGTATGTCTCTGTTCAGAGTCTCAGCTGTCAGCCGTGGATGCGCTGATCGACTCCATGATGCTGGTGGAAAAGGATGAGGATGGAGAGAGCGTGGACGTCTTCAAAGTCAACCACATTCCAAACCCTCAGTTCCAGAGACTTTTCCAGGCATGATGGGACGGGGTGGTGGACGTTTCTCTGTTTTTATCAGCCTGACATTATTTGATACTGTCATAATAGTCAAATGCATTTGCATTTATGCATTTAGCAGATGCTTGTATCCAAACTGACTTGCAAAAGAGAGCAATGCATAGATTCAAAATGTTTAATGTAATTAGTAAAATACAATTCTAGCTAAAAAATCAAGGTTTTGCACTAAATAAACTCGGAATAATATTTAAGCATTTTCATTCATATGCATACATTTAACTATACATAGGCCTAAACAAAAATATTTACCTATATATTTTGGTAACAATTTTAGAATGAGTAGATCATTCAATAGCTAATATAAACAAAAAAATGTATAATACCTTTACAGAATTTATTAGGTGAAAATTAATTTAAACTATACTATTAGTTTATACATCTTAAAATGCTTAAACACTTACTAATAAGCAAATATAAAAATATTTTCAAGTTGTGTAAATTGATAAACCATAGTATACGTATTAATTTTAACCTAGAATAATAAAGGTTTTGGGTCAGTTTTTTAATGTTTTTTTAAAAAGTCTTCTGCTCACCAAGGGCTGCATTTATTTGATAAAAATACAGTAAAATTTGTGTAATATTATTACAATTTCAAAAAACAATTTTCTATTGTGATGTATTGTGAAATGTAATTTATTCCTGTGATCAAAGCTGTATTTTCAGCATCATTACTGCACTCTTCAGTGTCACATGATCCTTCAGAAATCATTCTAATATGCTGATTTGCTGCTCAAGAAACATTTCTGATTATTATCAGTGTCGTGCTGCTTCATATTTTTGTGGAAACTAGATTCTTTGAATAGAAAGAGTTTTCTATAGGAATCTATAGTAACATTATAAATGTCTTTGCTGTCACTTGTGATTAAATTAATGCATCCTTGTTGACCCCAAACTTTACATATACTGATCCCTAGTGTTTGTTCACCCTCACACTCCTCTCTTATTGTCCTTCAGTAGTGCAGTGATTCAGGTGTGTGACATTGGCTGTGAAATCTGTGTTGTCTCGGGTCGGTGTCTCTGCAGTGGGTCTCATTGATCTTTTCTTGGCTCGCGTCCTCAGTGCTTGCATCACCGCGGTGTGAATCCTGATGATCCCCTGCCGCCTGTAGAGCCGTGGCTGAAGAGGGATCTAGAGCGGCCCCAGGCCGTGTCCGCCCGCTGCCAGACCCCTCTGCAGGACGTCAAGACCAAGTTCCCACTGAAAGTGGTGGTGAAAAAGAAAGAGCAGAAGACGAGCGCAGACGTGTTCGGCAGCAGGTGAGAATGGATCAAATCAACACTGAAGCTGTGATTGAAATCGATGAGACGTGCTTCATGACTTCCAGCATGTACGTGTCTGTCAGCTGGTAGAGACTGTGCTAGACATATTTGCACAGCTGTTTTTCATTAAGGCTTCTGCAGGTGTTAAAAAGGTCCTAATTTGCTCTTACACTAATTAAGGCCTTAAAAAGGTCTTAAAGTCCCCCTGTGGTCAAATATTTCATCCCTTAGAATAAACCTCCACAAATTCGTGACGTGTTTTCTAAAAGTTTAAACTGTTTTAACTTTTTTTATGGCTTTCTATACATCTCTTCTGTGAGACGCGAGTGCGTGTTTGTGTGTGCTGTCTGCGTCACTCATAGTACGTGCCTATATCGTGCGCTATATCTAACAATTTTTCTATCGATATCGAAGAAGGTGTACCTTCGGTAAATATCGATACCGTTTTATCGCCCAGGCCTATTCTACACCCATGCCTCATTTACTATACGCTGATCTATGAATATGCAAATTAGCCCCGCCTCCACTCAGTCACACCAGCCAGCGCCTCCTGATCCACTGAACTGTAGTAAACGCAAAACAATGGCATACAAGGATAATGACTGATAGGAATTGATCCCTTGACGTGATTGGTTATTGGTTTGTGACGTAGCAAACCGAGGGCTGTTTCAAACCGTATTTCTGGGACTGCCATTGGGAAACTACAGTTTTAAGGAGAAAATACTCAGCAATGGTGTTGATTAATGGATTGGCACATGGTTTGTCTAAAAGCATATTAAAAACACCACATAGACAAATAAACAACATAAAAAACTTGATTTTCACAACGGGGGGACTTTAAGTCAGAACAGAAAGTCTAAAATTGATAAAGTCATGGAATTAAATGTTGCATGAATTGCAAAAAAAAAAATGAGTATCTAGCTCTGTATTTTTGTTGTTTTCCAGTAAAAATATCTAAACATCCTTCAATCAAGATACATTACTTGAAATGCAAAATGAAGATATGAAGTCTTGTTTTCTGAGAAATCTAGCGAATTTAAGTGTATTTATTAGGGCTGGGCAAAAAAAAATCGATTTTTCGATATAATTAATTTTAATACTGATTTAATTTGATTGGTAACTTATATTTCTTATTTTACTTGTTCTTATTCTGTCGTTTTAATTACAATTTTTAAAAAGCTTATAAAATATAATTTTTTTAAGAATTTGACAAAAGATGACATACTTTTAATAAAGTTAGAGGAGTCAAATATCACCTCGTAATGGGAAGGCTACTTTTAAAAATTTTTTTGGATAATTGTTTAGAAGGCGCTCCTAAAAAGAAAAGTAAGCGTAGAGCCCTGCCTTCACATAAAAAGTCAGAGGTATGGAAGCATTTTAGATTTCGCAAGCACGATGACAAAGATACTGTGGACAAGAACAAAGCTATATGCCAAACAGTTGATGGGCCCTATTGACTTGACTTCCATAGTATGGAGAAAAATATATGGAAGTCAATGGGGACCAAAACAGTTTGGTTATCCATATTCTTCAAAATATCTTCTTTTGTGTTCAACAGAAGAAAAGAAATTCATACATGCATAAATGATGACAGAATTTTTATTTTTGGGTGAACTATCACCCAAAAGCCAGTATTAGTTTTCCTACACCGTTCATAGGCTTGCAGCCTCTATGTTACAGCTAATGCTGTGAGATTTTATGTTTGTTTTGTCTTAAACATAAAATAACCTGATCCTGTTTGATCAAGGCATGCAACTGTTCTGACTTGTCCAATTTTCAGCATCAGTTTTTCATCTTGCATCAAAATTCTGTCTATTCATTGTATGCATTTGAAATATAGAGTTGGGTTTTGTTTTATTGTACCCAAGTGTACCTAAAATAAAAAGTGTTTAATATACAGGTTTGTGGCTCTTAATTTCCTATTAAGTAACCATTTGTAATCTTATGTTCATTTTTTATAAATATAGGATTTGTATTAAATCTATATTCATTCATATAGTCAAATTGAATCGAAAATCGAAATCGAATCGAATTGGAACATCTGAATCGATACCCAGCCCTAATATTTATGCATAAAACGGACAAAAATCTGCCAGTGGAGTCAGAAAAATCTACTTTTTTCCCTCTGAATTAGTTTTTTTTTATTTTTCCTGACCCTATTGGCAGATACTTGTTTTAAAGATAGACTCACTTAATTTTGTAATTTCTTTGTCCCCTTCCATTTATTTCTTACATTTTCTTTTTGGTCTTAAAAAAAGGTCTTAAAAAGTTTTGTTTTAAACCTGAAGAAACACAGTAATGCAAACCCATGTGGGAGGGGTTTATTTTGTGTTTGACCAATCCGAATGAAGTATTCCAGAGGGGCGTGTAATAAAATATGTAAGCACCGCCCACTGTGAGTGTTTTCAGTGTCATTGATGTCATTAATCTGAAAGTAGTTAGTATTAATTGATGTTGTTGATCTGTGTGTCGTCTTCAGTGCTGATGAACCAGATGCGAAGAAAGTCAAAGTGGATGAAGAGACGGAGTTTAACCTGGCCGAGATTGCGAAAGGAAACATCACATCGGTGAGACTCTCATGTCTGAAATCTGTTCAGTAATCTACATTTCTCAGATTAAAATGACTAAATATCAGAAGTTTATATTTATATACACTATTGTTCAAAGGTTTGGGGTCATTTTGAATGAAATTAATACAATCATTCAGCAAGACTACATTAAATTGTTCAAAAGTGACAGTAAAGATATTGATGCTGAAAATTCAGCTTTGATCACAGGAATCAATTACATTTTAACAGATATTCACATAGAAAACAGTTTATTTGAATTGTAATAATATTTCACTATTTTTACAGTTTAATCAAATAAATGCAGCCTTGGTGAGCATAAAATATTCCAAACTTTTGAATGGTAGTGTATTGTATGCATTTATTATACTAAATTATGTATTTAAATACTTTTTATAATTATTAGATTTTTTTTATGCTTTCCCTTAAAATGCATAAAACAATTAAGTCTTAAAGTCGATGTAAAATGCCTTTCAGAATCAGCCTTTCAGAGTGAAAAGGATATATTAAATGGAAAAACATGTAGGGCAGAACTTGCTTTTTCCATCATGCATTAGCAGAAAAGGTTGTTTCAGAGTTATTTACAGTAACATGAGCACAATAAGACCAGGAACATGCATTCACGCTGACTTCAATACCGTGTGAAGTATCGCACTTTAACAGACGCTCTCTCTTTCAGGTTGGCAGCGTCAATCCAGTCCGAGATTTCTGCACGTTGATTCGACAGAAGACCGTTTCTTTCGATCAGGGTGAGATTTGATTGTTCAGTTTGATACTCTCACTCCTCAACCTTCACAAAAATGTCAGCTATTAAACATGCTATAATGTAAATGCGCTATTACCGCTCCTGGCATGTCTGCAAGGCCTTGCTGAAGATTGAAAGCAGTCTCTGAGACACTGAATAGTCGCTCGGCGTTAAACGACTCGAGTTGTTTCTGAATGTTAGCTGCAGGTTTTGTTGTTAGCGCGGTGGCTTTGATAATCGTTGTTTTGTAACCTTGACAGCGTGCCAGCAGCTGACCCACAGGATTGAGCAGTTGCTGGGCAACAGGAGCCCCGAGTACTACATGAAGAGCATCGCCTGTATCCAGGCCTTCAGGGATCAGTCCGTATCGGTGAGCTCTCAATTAAACCTCCGCATCCAATCAGGGATCACTTAAGGATCAGTAGTTTCTTGCGGGTCGCTAGGAAAAACACACTGCTGTTGGGATTCATTTCAGACGATCTGAGCTCAGCTGGAGTCTAAAGGCTAGTGAGCTGCCTACCTAGGCAGGATTTTAGTGCTCTCCTGATTTTGGACCAATTTTTGAGGATTAATCAATTTGCAAAGGCAAACTCATAATAATTAAAAAATAATAGAACTAAGTTTGTGAACAAGTCAAAAGAAACGCTGAGCATATGTATTTTTACCATATGTATTTTTAAAGTGTCATTAGCATAGCAACGTGTCAACATTACTCTTTTCAAATCAATTGTGTTTACGCTTTGTGTAAAGAAACTATATATAGAGCGTCCGAATTACTGTGATGATGCTCCCTCAGAAGATAGCTACCTATGTAGGCAACTCGCTAGGTTTTGGACAGAGTCCTTTATCAATCAAAAGTCTGGATTTGACAGAATGTGTTTCTGACTGTTATTTTTGTATTTTGAAGCAGCTTTCAATTTTTATATTTTAATTTCAGGTTTTTTATGCAAGTCATTTTATATACTTTTTTGTCCGTATTTTCTCATTTTTTTATTATTATTATTATTATTATTATTTCTATGTAGCTTTAATTAATTAATTAATTTATTTATTTTAGATTTATATATTAATATTAATTTTAGTACTTCAGATTATTTTAATTTAACATTTTTAATTTAATTTTGTAAGTTTTAAGTTTAGGTTTTAAGTATATAAATTATCGAAACGTTAGTTATATTTATGTTAATTATATATAAATATTAAATTGATTTAAATATTAATGTATAATATATACATTATTTATTTTAAAATTATATATTTATTTTAATTTTAATACTTGAGCTTAATTTAGTTTAACATTTTTAATTTTCATTAAATTTTTTAAGTTTTAAGTTGCATACAAATTATAGAAACGTTAATTTTAGTTAATGCCAGTGCAGTGGTTACTAATGATCATGAAAACATTTCACTATTCTGTTTCTGCTTAAATGCTTGAAATCTGTATTACAGTCAAATATTCTTTTTTCATTGAAATTTTTGGACCCCATTTACACCTGGCCACTTATAATCTGATCACCTGAGACAGGTGTAAACGGGTCCTGCATGTGACACCATTTTTGCAACAGATGTTGCATGTACATGACGGCGTGATATCAGTTTTTTTTAGTGTTGATTTTTAATGACCATGAGTATGAGCTCAGAGAATTGATGCATTTGCTTACACACTTCTTACTGCACCTGCCCACAATGTACTCCATCAGAGCGGAAACGCAGAGCTGTTCAACAGCTACATGCAGTCCCTGAAGAGGAGCGTTCCTGACAGGAATCTTCAGGAGCTCTGGGATCTGCTCATCCAAGGTAAAGAACAGGCCTTCTGCTCATGTTGAGCTGAAGACTTCATGCCTTCAACATGCGCTTTTGTTTTCAGATGCTCTGACGCTCATTAGCAAAGATGAAGTGGACGGAAGCACCTTTTCCAAACAAGATGCAAACCAGGTACTTACAGCCTTCTATAGCCTACAGCTTACAAGTTTTAAGAAGTTCGTTTGAAATATTTTTATTTTAATTAAAGGAATAGTCCTTTGAATGTCCTCACCCTCAGGTCATCCAAGATGCATATTTTGAGTTTGTTTCTTCATCAGATTTGGAGAAATGTAGCATTGCATCACTGTCTCAGCAATGGATGCTCTGCAGTGAATGGGTGCCGTCAGAATGAGAGTCCAAACAGCTGATAAAAACATCACAATAATCCACAAGTAATCCACTCCAGTCCATCAGTTAACATCTGGAGAAGACAAAAGCTGAAACAAATCCATCATTAAGGCATTTGTAACTTCAAACTTCTGACCAAAATGAGAGTCCATAATCCATAACTCTTCCGCCAGTGAGAAAGTTGTCTCGTCTGATTTAGGAGAGAAATTTGCACAGTCCAAAACAGCTCTAAACAAATATGTGGCTGGGTTTTGATGTGAGAGACAACAGGAGAAGGACTTTTTCACTGGAGGAAGCGTTATTATGGATTATGAACTTTCTCACAAACACGCATCTTTTCACTTTTCAAGATGTTAACTGATGGACTGGAGTGGTGTAGATTACTTGTGGATTATTGTGATGTTTTTATCAGCTGTTTGGACTCTCATTCTGACGGCACCCATTCACTGCAGAGCATCCATTGCTGAGACACTGATGCAATGCTACATTTCTACAAATCTGATGAAGAAACAAACTCATCTACATCTTGGATGGCCTGAGAGTGAATGCATTGCCAATCTCATTTTTTTTTATTTTAGTGCTTGATTTGACATCTGTTTTACATGTTGAGGTTGTTGGTAAAGTCTGTGTGTTATTATGGTCGTTTAACCCTGTGTTTGCTGGTTTAGTTCTTGGCGTTTGAGCAGAAAGAGGAAGTGCAGGCGGCTCCAGTGCAGGAGGACACTGGAGATGTGGATGATCTGGTGAGTGTTTCATGCTTGTTTGGTTGTTTCAATGACAAGCACATAATTTATTATATTTGTGAGTGTAATTCTGATCTGCAAGTATATTAAATCCTTTATACTTTAGTAGAGATTTCAGACCTTTATTTTTGGCAACATGTTAAGCTGACTGATGTTTTTTGATGCAGCTGGACATGATGTAAAGCGGTTGTCTTCAACACCTGCGTCCATCCAGCTCATGCAACTCTGCGTTAGGTGCCATTCCTTGTGTTTATTAATGAAACGCAAATCTCCAAAAAAGTTCTAGTGCTTCACTAAATCAGGTTCTTTTGTACTTGGCATGATTATGTTGCTCGAGCTTGATTACTTGAATGTTGCACAGTCTGTATTTGTTGGATTTTCGAAAGGAAAATAAATGTCCATGTACTTTATACAGAAACTCAAATAAAAGATCAAACAAAATAAAACGAAATCCTTGATTACAGTTCCATTTAGTCCTTGGGGGGAGGGGGGGTCACATTTTGAGCACTTTAGAGATAAAATAACCTACTGTACTACAAAATTAATTTAACATCCTCCTGGATATCCAGGATTTATTTATTTATTCTTATTATTGTTTTTTAGTATTTACTTTTATTTCCAATGGTGATTTTCATTACTGTAATGCATCTATATTACATTTATATGTTTGTTTATTACACAAATTGTATTTACTAAAATATTTAAAATATATATATTTTTGTCATCACTGTCATAAGCATTTTTTTTTTTCAATGGTGATTTTTTTTATTAATGCAGTACATTTACATTACATTTATATATCTGTTTATTAGATACTAATATTTTTTTAGAACCATTTTTAATTCATTTTAGTGCAAAAACTATGAATATGATTCTCATCAAGATTTTTTTTTTTTTTTTTTTGGGTAATTCCTATTATTCCCATTGGTGATTTTCATTATTGTAATACAGTTACAATACATTTATATTTATTTTATTTGTTTATTATATAATTTTTTTAGAACCACTGAGATTTTTTTTATGAAAAAAAAAAAAAGATTTTCATTACTGTCACATATCAAGAGCTTTTTTAAAATTCCAATTATTCCCAGTTGTAATTTTTTTATTACTGTAATCCAGGATCCCTGGATCAGGATGTGAATTACAGTATATGTGCCTACATTTAGCATTATTATTTTTAGAACATGCCATTCCGACGACTTTTCAGACCAGTTCATTGAAACAAACAGTTTGAAAGAACTGATTTGCGGAAATGAGTCGGACATGCATCATAATCCATGTTCAGAAACCCTGGGTTTTCATGCCAGCCAGCCGTTGAGGGTTTGATCAATTGTGGCGTGTCTTTGGGGGCTGATGATCTCAGTTTGCTGAGAGCGTGTGAGCGTCTCAATCCTCCTCCGGATCTCTGAAAGCGCACACGCTGCAGTTTCACGCCACTGTCTCCCGGGTCGAGCAGCTCGAGCTGCAGGCTCCCATAAACCTGCTTCAAACAACTGTTATGAAGATACGAGACGTGTAGGGTCCAAATAAATGAGACCGAATGATAATACTGATGTTTCAGAACAGTGATGAGGTGAATCACCGGGTCGCATTTCACAACAAAATCTAAAGAAAAAATAATAAAGTAATATATTTTTATTTACTATGTAGTTAGTGATAGTTTTGTTAGATTCATTAAAATTTATTTGTAATACGAAATATTTGTTTGTTTGTTTGTTTTTGTAATTCCAATTATTCTAAATGACCTTTTTTTACTGTAATACATTTGCATTACATATTTTTATTCATTTTTTAGAACCATTAAGATTTTTATTAATAAGTAATATATTTTTCTTTATTATGTGGTGATAGTTTCTATAGAATCGTTAAGATTTTTTATTTATTTTTAATGTAAATCTATTATTCATTGCTGTCACATCCAGAGTTTGTGTGTGTGTGTGTGTTATTCCCATTAATCCTAATAGTGATTTTTCATTAGTGTAATACATTTGCATTACATTTATATATATATATATATATATATATATATTTATTATT
>NW_015658531.1:398739-400084 GCF_001515625.1 Sinocyclocheilus rhinocerous | reverse complement strand
TTATGAGAAAAAAAAAAAGATTTTCATTACTGTCACATATCAAGAGCTTTTTTAAAATTCCAATTATTCCCAGTTGTAATTTTTTTATTACTGTAATCCAGGATCCCTGGATCAGGATGTGAATTACAGTATATGTGCCTACATTTAGCATTATTATTTTTAGAACATGCCATTCCGACGACTTTTCAGACCAGTTCATTGAAACAAACAGTTTGAAAGAACTGATTTGCGGAAATGAGTCGGACATGCATCATAATCCATGTTCAGAAACCCTGGGTTTTCATGCCAGCCAGCCGTTGAGGGTTTGATCAATTGTGGCGTGTCTTTGGGGGCTGATGATCTCAGTTTGCTGAGAGCGTGTGAGCGTCTCAATCCTCCTCCGGATCTCTGAAAGCGCACACGCTGCAGTTTCACGCCACTGTCTCCCGGGTCGAGCAGCTCGAGCTGCAGGCTCCCATAAACCTGCTTCAAACAACTGTTATGAAGATACGAGACATGTAGGGTCCAAATAAATGAGACCGAATGATAATACTGATGTTTCAGAACAGTGATGAGGTGAATCACCGGGTCGCATTTCACAACAAAATCTAAAGAAAAAATTATAAAGTAATATATTTTATTTACTATGTAGTGATAGTTTTGTTAGATTCATTAAAATTTATTTGTAATACGAAATATTTGTTTGTTTGTTTGTTTTTGTAATTCCAATTATTCTAAATGACCTTTTTTTACTGTAATACATTTGCATTACATATTTTTATTCATTTTTTAGAACCATTAAGATTTTTATTAATAAGTAATATATTTTTCTTTATTATGTGGTGATAGTTTCTATACAAACAACTGTTATGAAGATACGAGACATGTAGGGTCCAAATAAATGAGACCGAATGATAATACTGATGTTTCAGAACAGTGATGAGGTGAATCACCGGGTCGCATTTCACAACAAAATCTAAAGAAAAAATAATAAAGTAATATATTTTTATTTACTATGTAGTTAGTGATAGTTTTGTTAGATTCATTAAAATTTATTTGTAATACGAAATATTTGTTTGTTTTTTGTAATTCCAATTATTCTAAATGGCCTTTTTTTTACTGTAATACATTTGCATTACATATTTTTATTCATTTTTTAGAACCATTAAGATTTTTATTAATAAGTAATATATTTTTCTTTATTATGTGGTGATAGTTTCTATAGAATCGTTAAGATTTTTTATTTATTTTTAATGTAAATCTATTATTCATTGCTGTCACATCCAGAGTTTGTGTGTGTGTGTGTGTTATTCCCATTAATCCTAATAGTGATTTTTCATTAG
This sequence comes from Sinocyclocheilus rhinocerous, assembly GCF_001515625.1. NCBI lineage: Eukaryota > Metazoa > Chordata > Actinopteri > Cypriniformes > Cyprinidae > Sinocyclocheilus > Sinocyclocheilus rhinocerous. Next base: position 398,762 of record NW_015658531.1, on the reverse strand, counting down.
TGTAATACATTTGCATTACATTT
>NW_015658531.1:394260-398647 GCF_001515625.1 Sinocyclocheilus rhinocerous | reverse complement strand
ATATATATATATATATATATATATATATAATTTACTAATTATTTTAAAACCATTAAGATTTTGTATTTATATTTAATTAAATACCAAATTTTACTATCAGGTCCAGAGTGAATTTATTTATTTATTTATTATTATTTTAATACAATAATTTACAATACAACCATTTTCAAAAAAACGAATTTTATTTTAAATGTATTATATGGAAATGGAAAAAAAAAAGTACATTTATGCATTTAGCAAATGCTTTTATCCTCTTCCAATAGAGACCTCTTACAATAATGACAATGAGATGTTGTGTTATGTTAATGAATTTGTGAGGCAAATATGCTTCATTTTCATGACGATCATGTCACAATGCAATCAAATAAAATAATTTCATGTGTACTCATCTCACATGCACTCATTAAGGATTCAGTCATTATGTGCAGTAATTGTCTGCTTTAACTGAGTCATTTGCAGTAATCAATGGTTCACCTTTTTAAAGTGATTCTGCAGTCAGTAATTGACTGATAGGAAAAGCGTGATGGTTGTTAAACAAAAGGTCACCGTGTACAACATCCTCAGCACTGATCACAGCATAATGAATTGATTTTATTCACTCACACAGGAAATGGGAAGTTAAAGCTCGATTAGGCAATTTTTCCGGAAACATTTTTGTTATGCTAGTTCAAAATCTCTTTTGGGGGCGTGGCTACTGGATATTTAACCGTGAAAAACAAATTAAGATTCCGTTACAGAAGTGCAGCCCAAATTAGAAGACTTGCCAAAATACACAGAGACAGACAGCGGGGTAAAACAAGGGTAAACATATTGGCAGTGTTTTTACAAGATGGAGGAATATTGATGGAGTGTTTGGGTTTCAATCGATACGACGAACTTGTGGAGTTTCTTCCCGACAGGTAAGCTAATCCTCAAGTTAAAATTATTGCTAATGTATTGGGAATGTAGCCTACTTTCACCTGTTGAGACATGCCTTCACCTTTATAGACCCATAAGTGCTGTGTTAAAGGGTTAGTTCACCCAAAAATGAAAATTCTGTCATTAATTACTCACCCTCATGTTGTTCGAAACCCGTAAGACCTTCGTTCATCTTCGGAACACAAATTAAGATATTTTTGATGAAATCTGAGGGCTCTCTGACCCTCCCATAGACAGCAAGGTAACTACCACGTTCAAGGTCCAGAAAAGTACCAAGATGATCAACAGAGTAGTCCGTGTGACAACAATGGTTCAACTGTAAAGTTACGAAGCTACAAGAATACTTTTTTGCGCAAAGAAAACAAAAATAATGACTTTATTCCACATTTTCATCTCTACTGCGTCACCTGTGGACGCACGTTCACGACAGTATCATGACGCGAGCGTGTGTACTTTTCTGGACCTTGAACGTGGTAGTTACCTTGCTGTCTATGGGAGGGTCAGAGAGCCCTCATATTTCATCAAAAATATCTTTAATTTGTGTTCCGAAGTTGAACGAAGGTCATACGGGTTTGAAACGACATGAGGGTGAGTAATTAATGACAGAATTTTCATTTTTGGGTGAACTAACCCTTTAACTTTGAGTTGAGAGAGAAGCAAACGCGCGAAAACGTGCTTTGTTTTTGTAGTTCCGCTTGCTAACACTAGTAGCGCACTAAACTGCCTAACCTAGCTTTGAAAGACGAAGATGTTTAAAGAAGAAGAAGAAAAAACTATATAAAAACTAATTAGAGATAAAACATGGAAAAATTCTATATGAATTTAATCTTAAAGCAATAAGGCATGAGACTGTCTGTTTCACAGGTAAAAGTTCTTCTCAGGTACGACATGAAGCAAAATATAGGTAAATAGATGCATTAATTTTATTTTTAATAATAATCATAAGAATATTTAGTCTGAACTATATTTAATTGTATACAATTTCATAAATTATAAAAATACAATAATATAATAAATCAGATATATCGATTTTTTTCAATACATACAGATCTCTGTGTGGATCACTGGCTGCTGTCAGACAAAAATCTCACTGGATTATTACAATTAATGGCAAAATTAATGTTTGGAAATGTAATCTGATATTTCCTACTAACACACTACAGCAAAAGATAGAAATAACTGACTTCAAACCATTTTTTTTTTAGCTGGTGAAAATACTAGTGTTCTAATCATTTTGGCCACCAATGTATATTAATGTATAAAATGTAAAAAATATTTTTATTATAACTTATTATGTTTTGATATTTTTATATTACGGTATATATTTTTATTGTTATTGTATAGTTCCTATATAATACCAGTATATAATATAGTACATATTTATTTATTTATTTGTTTATTTATTAGGGCTGCGCGATTAATCAAATTTCTAATCGTGATTACAATTACAGATGTCACAAGTATGTAATCGTTCAAAGGTGCAATTACAAAACAAAACAAAAAAGTCAGCGTACATTATTCTGCATGCTTAAGATGTTTGTTTGTTTTTTCTACAGGTTATCTTGGGGTTTTTCATTTTAGTTTTTGTATAATGTTATAATACCATGCATATTTTTACTTTTTTATTATTTAAAGTAGAAACCAAACCAATGTATATTTGACATGTGAGGCTTAATACCTTAGAAAAGCAATAACATTTTTCAGGAGTGTTTTCAGCTTTGCACAGCTTTATTTGCATATAAAATATGGCATGCAGTTGCTTCAAACACTGGTAAAAAGCTTATGATTTAACGTAAATCTTAATAATCACAATTACAAGTTCAAATTTCAAGGGAATAATTGACCATTTATTTTTGTCATAATTGTGCAGCCCTAATATATATACTGTATGTGTATGCGTGTGTATTGCAATCAAGACGAGACGTAATAAAAGCATGAATAAGCTGTGTCCTCAAACCTTAAAAAGTGTCTCACCTTGGAAATATTTCTTAACTGATAAAAGCATGCCTGAATAAACTTCTTAACATGATGTTCAAACTGGTGTCAAAATAAACAACCAAATACTTATGCCACTTGTTACATTTGAGTGCAAATGATTTTGTGAGAGTGTAAAGTGAAATACTTTTTTTTTTTTTATCAGTCTGACAAAACAATCACTAATAGAGTTTAGTGTCATTATGCAATAATATATAATGATGATACAACAATCCTGCCGATCTGTGATGTTTTCAGACGGTCCGTGTGAATCTGACTGTAATCGTTTCTGTGTATTATAGCTGTCAGAGCTCAAAGCGTTCGATTAAAACCGCAGCACTCATTTCTGACGCTCCATTCTGATGTCTCCAGATTGAAAAACTGCAGCAACCTGTAATGACTGTCATTTCAGACTTCAAACAGGAGCAGGGCAGCAATCCGACTAGCTTTTCCCTTTCCACATCTATAGCGAGAGGGGAAGATAAAAGGAAAAGAGGAATGAATTTCATGCTTTTCTGATCAGTGTATTTCAAATCTGTGTGTCAGTAGAGCACACTACTTCACTTCTGTTAACCCAGGTAAAATCCCATTTGTATTTCAGATCTGTGTGTGTCAGTAGAGCACAGTACTTCACTTCTGTTAACCCAGGTAAAATCCCATTCATTGTTTTCCGGAGAGACTTTGATTATTAAAAGTAATGTATAAAGCTTTCAAGACAGACGTAGCATGAGGTTCTTCAGTGATGATATATGCTTCTGTAGATGCCACAAGACTACCCATAATCCTCAAGTGAGATCCACCAATCAGAAAAGTTGTTTTGGCAAAAAAAAAAAAGAGTTTGGCAGCTGCATTTACTTTAAGCATATACATATACACTTTTTTTTATTTTTTATAAATATATAAAAATATGAAATATAGACAAGAAGTGCAACCCTAAATTAGAAGTAAATGATCATAATGTACCTCCAATGAAACAAAAGTTTTACAAAATATATTTTCTGTTTCCATTATACATTGTTAAAGTTTTTAATTAATTTAATTGAGTTTTTGTCATTTTTGTAGTTTTTTTTAATATATCTGTATATTTTCAATTCAATGTCAATTTTATTTCAGTGTTAGTTATTTTACATCAAGTTAAACTAAATGAAATGAATCAGTTAATGTTTATTTTATTTCAAGTAACAAAAAAGTTTTTTTTTAAGTTTTAGTATAATAACCTTGACATTTACTAATATCTGCTTGTAATTTAAAAAAGCAATATATATATATGTATGTGTGTGTGTGTATGTGTAGGCCTATATATATATATATATATATATATATATATATATGAGAGAGAGAGTTATTTTTTCCAGTAAAAACATGAATTTGTATTGTATAAAACGCTATAGAAATTTAATTTGCAGTGCATCAAGGGATTTGTAGTTTAATCATTTATTTAAAAAAAAAATGCAGTATTTTACCTTTTGTCATTTTTTTCATGCACTTCTTTGCT
>NW_015658531.1:393145-393359 GCF_001515625.1 Sinocyclocheilus rhinocerous | reverse complement strand
ATGTGTAGGCCTATATATATATATATATATATATATATATATATATATATGAGAGAGAGAGTTATTTTTTCCAGTAAAAACATGAATTTGTATTGTATAAAACGCTATAGAAATTTAATTTGCAGTGCATCAAGGGATTTGTAGTTTAATCATTTATTTAAAAAAAAAATGCAGTATTTTACCTTCATTTTTTTCTTTCATGCACTTCTTTGCT
>NW_015658531.1:362180-391927 GCF_001515625.1 Sinocyclocheilus rhinocerous | reverse complement strand
GCCTATATATATATATATATATATATATATATATATATGAGAGAGAGAGTTATTTTTTCCAGTAAAAACATGAATTTGTATTGTATAAAACGCTATAGAAATTTAATTTGCAGTGCATCAAGGGATTTGTAGTTTAATCATTTATTTAAAAAAAAAATGCAGTATTTTACCTTTTGTCATTTTTTTCATGCACTTTTTTGCTTTAAATCAGGTTTGTAATGTGATTCATCTGAAGCTGGTTGGTTTGGTTCATGGCTTTGAACTCTTTATTAAAAAATATCTGAAATCCCTGGAGAAAATGAATGGGAAAGATCCTTCTGGAGGAAACAGGCCTGTGCTGACTCTGTTATGCATCACTAGTCGATTCTTTCAAACTTCTCCTCGGGTCTGAAATGGAGCAGTTTTTGACACAGTACCTGATGATTTTACCAGAAGACCAGGTTAGCTTTGACTCATGAGATGCCAAACATTTTTTAAATCATTCCACAATAATAATGATGCAATTTAAACCCAAACTCTTACTTTTAAACTCTGTGTGACCCAGAGAAACTCTGAAAATCACAGAGAATGTGATGCAATGTGAAAGTTTAATGTGGATTTCTGTGATTTTTTTTTATTTTATTTTTTTAATTATTATTAAAACTGGGCCTTTTAAAAAAAAAAGTTATAATTGAAAATCTCTTCCATGCAGCCTGAATTGCTACTTATGCAGAGGGAGGGACTATCTCATTCTAGAGAGCGTTTGATTGGATGAATATTTGTGTATTTCAGGATGAGTTCGTCAGTCCGTATCATCTTTGGTTAATTTTCCAGAAAGAAAAAAAATTATTTTATAAGTGGACCCTGTTCTCTGAGGTCCACTTACAATGTTAAGGTTTTTACATCAAAAAGCATTGCAATTTAGAAGTAATAAGCTATTTTCTGTCCTGTTTTTGACCCCCCCTCATCAGAACGCTCTGTTTGAATGGGCATGGCTGATTGTAGACTCTGAAGTAAACGCCCACTGCTATGATTGGCTAACTGTATGTTTGTACGTTTGTAAACAAATCCGCGGTAAAATGAAGTGAACAAAGGACCAATTCTTACTGGATCTTCATTAAAAATAAAGTTCATCAAATAAAGTTTATGGTTTGGTTTCTGCGTAGACCTGAGTTTGCTGCTCTTGCATAAATCGAAGCAGGCGTAGATCTTGTTCTGCGGAGGCGGGGTTTAGCCACACTATTACATCATAGAGTAGAACATTCCAAAAGCTGTCGTTTTGGTAGATTGGTTTTAATATAAGCTGTTTTTAGACTAACAACAAAGTTTTGAGTTCTCAAACTTACAGGATGATTTTATAGCACAATGACCTCTTAAATATCAAAGGATCAAGGGAATTTTGATATCTCAGTTCATGACCCCTTTAACATTTTTGAATAGACTAAGTTGTCATGGGGTGTTTAAACTATTATGCTCTTTGTACACTGACCAGTGTTATTTCAGTATAATTGAGATACTGTTGTAGTTTTTATTAACATTTACAGTTCTCATTTTAATTTTAGTTTTAGTCATTTTTATTTGTTTTTGTTTTAATTTTTATTTTAGTTTTGATATGAGTTATTTTAGTACTTAAACTAAACAAAAAGTTCTCATCTTGAATTTGTTTTTTAAATTATATTTTGTTTTGTTTGCATTTTATTAATTTTATTGTGTTTTTGTCATTTTATAATTTTTTTTATATATCTACATTTTCATTGTTGTTTTGGAGTCATTTTTATTTTTATATAGCATTTTCCATTTTCATTTTAGATGAGGTTTTGTTAATTTGTAATATTTTTAATTCGTTTTTATTTTATTAGTTTATAGCTCAGTTTTAATTTTTTTTACTTAAACTAAACAAAAATTCATTTTGAATAATTTCAACAAAAAAAAAAGTTTTTACAAAGTTTTATTAATTTTATTGTGTGTTTGTCATTTTATGAATTGTATATTTTTATTTCATAGTTTTTATTAGTATTTTGGATTCATTTTTATTTTATTTAAAATTTTATTACTTTTTTATTTATTTTTTTATTAATTTTAATTTTAGTTATTTATTTTACTTCGACTTAAACTAAACGTTTATGTTTTTTGTTTTACTTTAGTTCAGTTAATGTTTGTTTTATTTCAAGTAACAAAAATGTGTGTTTTTTTTTAATGGTTTAAGTTTAGTTTTAGTTGAGTAACCTTGACACTGACCCATGTCTGCTTTTATTGTTAAAGATGCTGGGAATTGGAAAGGAGGTGCTGAATTGAGGAGAACTGGAGTAGATCTGATGAACTCTGCTCAACTGTTATTTTAACTCCTCTGATGGCAGCTCTTCATGGACTGAATTATTCAGCGCTCAGCGTTTATATATATATATATATATATATATATATATATATATATGAGAGAGAGAGTTATTTTTTCCAGTAAAAACATGAATTTGTATTGTATAAAACGCTATAGAAATTTAATTTGCAGTGCATCAAGGGATTTGTAGTTTAATCATTTATAAAAATTTAAAAAAATGCAGTCTTTTACCTTTTGTCATTTTTTCATGCACTTTTTTGCTTTAAATCAGGTTTGTAATGTGATTCATCTGAAGCTGGTTGGTTTGGTTCATGGCTTTGAACTCTTTATTAAAAAATATCTGAAATCCCTGGAGAAAATGAATGGGAAAGATCCTTCTGGAGGAAACAGGCCTGTGCTGACTCTGTTATGCATCACTAGTCGATTCTTTCAAACTTCTCCTCGGGTCTGAAATGGAGCAGTTTTTGACACAGTACCTGATGATTTTACCAGAAGACCAGGTTAGCTTTGACTCATGAGATGCCAAACATTTTTGAAATCATTCCACAATAATAATGATGCAATTTAAACTCTTACTTTTAAACTCTGTGTGACCCAGAGAAACTCTGAAAATCACAGAGAATGTGATGCAATGTGAAAGTTTAATGTGGATTTCTGTGATTTTTTTTATTTAATTTTTTTAATTATTATTAAAACTGGGCCTTTTAAAAAAAAAAAAGTTATAATTGAAAATCTCTTCCATGCAGCCTGAATTGCTACTTATGCAGAGGGAGGGACTATCTCATTCTAGAGAGCGTTTGATTGGATGAATATTTGTGTATTTCAGGATGAGTTCGTCAGTCCGTATCATCTTTGGTTAATTTTCCAGAAAGAAAAAAAATTATTTTATAAGTGGACCCTGTTCTCTGAGGTCCACTTACAATGTTAAGGTTTTTACATCAAAAAGCATCGCAATTTAGAAGTAATAAGCTATTTTCTGTCCTGTTTTTGACCCCCCCTCATCAGAACGCTCTGTTTGAATGGGCATGGCTGATTGTAGACTCTGAAGTAAACGCCCACTGCTATGATTGGCTAACTGTATGTTTGTACGTTTGTAAACAAATCCGCGGTAAAATGAAGTGAACAAAGGACCAATTCTTACTGGATCTTCATTAAAAATAAAGTTCATCAAATAAAGTTTATGGTTTGGTTTCTGCGTAGACCTGAGTTTGCTGCTCTTGCATAAATCGAAGCAGGCGTAGATCTTGTTCTGCGGAGGCGGGGTTTAGCCACACTATTACATCATAGAGTAGAACATTCCAAAAGCTGTCGTTTTGGTAGATTGGTTTTAATATAAGCTGTTTTTAGACTAACAACAAAGTTTTGAGTTCTCAAACTTACAGGATGATTTTATAGCACAATGACCTCTTAAATATCAAAGGATCAAGGGAATTTTGATATCTCAGTTCATGACCCCTTTAACATTTTTGAATAGACTAAGTTGTCATGGGGTGTTTAAACTATTATGCTCTTTGTACACTGACCAGTGTTATTTCAGTATAATTGAGATACTGTTGTAGTTTTTATTAACATTTACAGTTCTCATTTTAATTTTAGTTTTAGTCATTTTTATTTGTTTTTGTTTTAATTTTTATTTTAGTTTTGATATGAGTTATTTTAGTACTTAAACTAAACAAAAAGTTCTCATCTTGAATTCGTTTTTTAAATTATATTTTGTTTTGTTTGCATTTTATTAATTTTATTGTGTTTTTGTCATTTTATAATTTTTTTTATATATCTACATTTTCATTGTTGTTTTGGAGTCATTTTTATTTTTATATAGCATTTTCCATTTTCATTTTAGATGAGGTTTTGTTAATTTGTAATATTTTTAATTCGTTTTTATTTTATTAGTTTATAGCTCAGTTTTAATTTTTTTTACTTAAACTAAACAAAAATTCATTTTGAATAATTTCAACAAAAAAAAAAGTTTTTACAAAGTTTTATTAATTTTATTGTGTGTTTGTCATTTTATGAATTGTATATTTTTATTTCATAGTTTTTATTAGTATTTTGGATTCATTTTTATTTTATTTAAAATTTTATTACTTTTTTATTTATTTTTTTATTAATTTTAATTTTAGTTATTTATTTTACTTCGACTTAAACTAAACGTTTATGTTTTTTGTTTTACTTTAGTTCAGTTAATGTTTGTTTTATTTCAAGTAACAAAAATGTGTGTTTTTTTTTAATGGTTTAAGTTTAGTTTTAGTTGAGTAACCTTGACACTGACCCATGTCTGCTTTTATTGTTAAAGATGCTGGGAATTGGAAAGGAGGTGCTGAATTGAGGAGAACTGGAGTAGATCTGATGAACTCTGCTCAACTGTTATTTTAACTCCTCTGATGGCAGCTCTTCATGGACTGAATTATTCAGCGCTCAGCGTTATCTGACGCCCTACAGGTACTGAGACGGGTCAAACCTTCCTCTGTCCTCCATCATATCTGACTTCAGACACCTCTGAGTAATATTTTAGTAAAAGCTTCATGCTGATGTTTGTCATTTCATATATTCATTTTATTTCCGTAGATATGAAATGGCAACATGACAAAAATATGGATCTCAGCACACCATGTTCAAGTCGATATATTTGATAGAATTATATAATGGCAAAACAAGTAAACTGCAGAAGTAAGCAGGGACATAAAAGTTATCTGACGCCCTACAGGTACTGAGACGGGTCAAACCTTCCTCTGTCCTCCATCATATCTGACTTCAGACACCTCTGAGTAATATTTTAGTAAAAGCTTCATGCTGATGTTTGTCATTTCATATATTCATTTTATTTCCGTAGATATGAAATGGCAACATGACAAAAATATGGATCTCAGCACACCATGTTCAAGTCGATATATTTGATAGAATTATATAATGGCAAAACAAGTAAACTGCAGAAGTAAGCAGGGACATAAAATAATAATTCACCCCAACTCTGTCATCATTTACTCATTCGTGAACATTTTCTGTGGACTTTACTAATACTTTTATAACTTTTTTCTTTTGTGCTATAAATCACCTTTTTATGAACCTTAAAAATTAGCTTCCACATTCCGTTTAACTTTTTTTCCACAGAAAAACAAAGAAAATAACATGAGGGTGAGTAAATGATGACAAATTTTGAGTGAACCAGTCCTTTAATAATCAAACCCACAATGTCCGGCCTTCAAATTCAGATCAGCTGTTTATCTGTGGGTTGAACAGATGGTAAATATAATGTTTTTAACAGAATTGTATTTGTAATTTGCTTACATTCATTGAAGGGAAAGTCCTCCTGGTGTTAAAGTCAACATGAAACTGTTTGCTACGGTGGTGCATTGCTGCCACATACATACTATTGTTTCCTATTTTTATCAATTATGTTGCAATAACGAGATGTTATGCCATTAAAACTATATATTTTTTCATAATAACAAAATACTATGTTGTTTAAACATCATTTCTCTTGTTAAAATGACATATTTTCTTGTAATAACAAGATGCTGTCATTAAAAAAAAACATTTTTTTATTATAACGTCATTACGTCACAAAAACAATGTTTTACCGCCAGCATCTCGTTATTACTAGAAAATATATAGGTTAAACATATCATCTCGTTATTATGAGAAAATGGCGCTTTAACAAGAAAAATGTCAGTTTAACAACATAATATCTCATTATGAAAAGATATATCTCATTATTACGAGAAAAGATATCGTTTTAACAATATAACATCTCGTCATTATGAGAAAATCGTTGTCGTTTTAATGAGAAAAATGTCATTTTAAAGACATTTCTCGTTATTACAAGAAAATGTAATTGTAAAATATATCTTGTTATTTCTAGAAAATATATTGTTTTATATCGACATAACATCTCATTTCGATAAAATCTGTTACTTTAACAAGAAAAATATCTTAATGACATAACATCTTGTTAGTACGAGAAAACGTTTTAATAGCAGCATCTCGATATTACTAGAAAATATATTGTTTAAATAACATAACAGAATGTTTTAACAAGAAAAATGTTGATTTGATGACATGGCAACTTGTTATTACTAGAAAATATATAGTTATAACAACATAACATCTCATTATTATGAGAAAATATATGGTTTTGTACAAGAATTAGCTGGTTGGCTGGGTTGAAAAATTATAAATAACGTCAAGGAAAGTTTTTTCGGAGGCAGAGCAGGTTATTACACTTTGATGAAGCATTAAAAAGACAAACATGTTTTATTTTGAATAAAGTGCACTAATTATTTGTGCACAGGAGAAGTATTTGTATTATGAAAATGAATGGAATTCATTTTGATTTCATGTTGACTTTAAGTGCTCAAGGGGGCAATGATTGCAGGACGTCCATGTGATATGATTTGAGATGATTGATATCCTCACGAAGGTTGTGAATATGAAAACATGCATTACCAGCAAGCATGAGAGGAACAGAGAAAAAGCGCGAGAGTTTGTGCTTTTCGGCTGATTGAGCTGCTGTCCTGTCCATCTGTCTGTGTGATGACTGACAGCTGTCACTCATTATTTACGGACAGTGAAAGGGTCATGGGCTCCGTTTGACGTTTCTGTGGCGCCGCCGGTAACGTTACTGTAAACATATTCATCATTTCATTTAAATACCATCAGCCTTTTCAATGGATTGTGCATATGTTCTCTTTTCAGATATTTTTGAGTAAATATTGTGTAAAACAAGTGTTTGTTTAAAGGAATTGTTCACCCAAAAACAAAAATAAGGTGTTATTTTAGTATCATTGAGATGCTATTATAGTTTCTTGAAGTATTTTTGAAAATGTTTTTCTTTTTCCTTTTAATTTTAGTTAAAGTTTGAGTAATTCTGCTGTGTTTTTGTCATTATTAGTAGTTGTCTATATAGTTTTCATTCATTATTATTTAAGGTTCAGTTTTTACTTATTATAGTACTTCAAGCTAAACTAAATTAAAGTGAGAAATGTTCACTTGGCAACTATCTGAATTTTTTTTTTTTTTTTCAGTTAGCATTTATTTTATTTCATGTTACGAAAATGTTTTAATTTTAGTTACAATTTTAGTTTTAGTTAACTATAATAGCCCTGCCCTCAAGCAAGGTTATTATCCTTATTTAAAACTAAAACAAACAAAAACATTTTAGTTACTTGAAATAAAATAAACATGGAATAAACTGGAATAAAATTTAAAAATATATATTTAATTTCAGTTAGTTGCCAAGGCAACATTTTTAATTTTCATTTAGTTCAACTTTAAGTACTGAAATAAAATTAAAACTTATTTATAGATATATTTTTTAAAAATATATATATATATATATATTTTTTTTAAATAAAAAAAATTACAGAATTTCTTAAATAACTCAATATATGAATGTTTCATTTTGTTTATATTGAAGTACTAAAATAACTACAATTAAAAATTTAATTAAACTAAATAAAACAAAAACTACTAAAAAAAACACAAAAACTAATAAAGTTACAACAAAATTCTTAAAACTTTTAACTAAAATTCAAATAGAACATAGAAAAGAAAGTATAATAGCATATCAATGATACCAAAATGACAATGATACTAAAAATGTTATTTTTACTGTAGAACACAAATTCAGAATAAAAAGGCCATTTTTATGATGCTTTTATGGTGCTTTTTGGAGCTTGACCTTGATCACAATCAGTTGTTGTTGTGTGCTTTAAGATTCTTCATAAATTCTCCTTTTGTGTTCCACAGGAAATAAAATGACATCATACATGTTCGGAACATCAAAGAATGACAGAATGTCCATTTTTGGGTGAACTGTCCCTTTAAATTCACTAGCTGTCCAACCTGCTCTTTAGATCTCAGAATATGCAATTAAAAACCCATATTGTTTGTTATCAGTATCCGTGAAAGTCATAAATAATCCAACATTTCCAAGGCTGTGCTTCTAGTCTCTGTTCTGAAAAGAGTTGGAGGGTCCCATCATTAGGCCTCCAGTCAGACGGTGGTGACTCTCATAACCACTTCTCTAGGTTTAGTGGTGTTTGTGCTGATGTTGCTGGCTGGGCTGCGTGGCTCGTGCGGCCGTAGATGACTCAGTAAATGCAGGAAGTTATAGGGACAGTGCTGGTCCGGTAAAGCCGGTCCGTCAGCGAGCGCATCAGTCTGGTAGGAGTCCTGCGCTGCAGCTGTGGTGTTTGTGTTTGTCGTGCCGTCGGTCACAGCAGCAGCCATGAGTGAAGACGGTGAAGGAGAGACGTCCGCTCCTGACGGATCCCTCTGGTGGAGCAGCGAACGCGTCCATTCCTCATTATTCTTCAGCTCCTCGCTGTCTCGCTTCTTGTCGTAGTTTAAAACTTTCCACTGCTGATTGACGGCCTGCCAGCGGTGGAATATACGGAAAACGGACGGGCCCTCGTGGACAATTAGAGCTGCGGAGAAGAGAGATTCATCCGGGTTACTGTAAGTTTCTGCAATGTTTTGATAATTCTGATAATTCTTGAGTTATATGGAAGCTTGTTTCTGCCACAAAACAAAAAATGGTAAATCTTATCTTTTAAATCTTATCTTATATTTTGCAATTCTTGGTTTATACTTTGCAATTCTAAATTTATGCCTCACAATTCTAGTTTATATTTCGCAATTCTGAGTTTATCTTACAATTCTGAGTTTATGTCTCGCAGTTCTGAGTTATTTTGCAATTCTGAGTTTATATCGCAGTTCTGAGTTATTTTGCAATTCTGAGTTTATATCTCGCAATTCTGATTTTCTTACAATTCTGAGTTTCTTACAATTCTGAGTTTATCTTACAATTCTGAGTTTATATCTCGCAATTCTGAGTTTATCTTACAATTATAGCTTATATCTCGCAATTCTGAGTTTATCTTACAATTCTGAGTTTATGTCTCGCAGTTCTGAGTTATTTTGCAATTCTGAGTTTATATCTCGCAATTCTGAGTTTATCTTACAATTCTGAGTTTATATCTCGCAATTCTGAGTTTATCTTACAATTCTGAGTTTATATCTCGCAATTCTGAGTTTATCTTACAATTCTGAGTTTATATCTCGCAATTCTGAGTTTATCTTACAATTCTGAGTTTATATCTCGCAATTCTGAGTTTATTTTACAATTATAGCTTATATCTCGCAATTCTGAGTTTATATCTCACAATTATAGTTTATATCTCCAAGGTTTTTAATTGAAACATTTATCTGGAACAACATACAAAGCTACCAAATTTTCCTATAAGTTTAATCGCAACATATAATCATTGCAGTTAATAGGGTTCACCGTCTGTTTGATTACATGCAATTTGTAACTAACTGCATGATTTTTACTGTACATTTCTGTCATAGTCACCACTAATAACCTACTCCTAAATATAATGTGGAAACTTAAAATTTTTTGTAAAGCTGCTTTGCAACGATTTGTATCGTCAAAAGCGCTATACAAATAAACTTGAATTGAATTGAATATCTTGCAATTCTGAGTTTATATCTCACAATTCTAGTTTATATCTTGAAATTCTGAGTTATTTCGCAATTCTGAGTTTATATCTCGCAATTCTGAGTTATTTAGCAATTTTGAGTTTATATCTCACAATTCTTTCTTTCTTTATATTATTAGTTTATATTTCACAATTTTCACTTTCTTCACATAATTGTGAGTTTATGTATCACAATTTTGACTTTTTTTCTCAGAACTGCAAGAAAAAAAATTGAAAGATAAAAAGTCATAATTATGTTTTTTAATATATTTAATATATTCCATGGATAAATCTAAATGCAAAAACCTTTACTAACATTATAATTGAACCTCAGGAAGATAAAAAACAAAAAAATGAAGTGACTACTTTAAGTCAGACTATAGCTGAAAACGCACATCATTGCAGCCGGTCTGTTCTCAGTGTTAATGAACTGCAAAAACCCACAGAGCACTTTGCTAACTCAGAGTGGTGTAAAATCCAAACCACATACTATATACTAGTTCTGTTAGTGACGAATAAGGCCAAAGATCTGTATCTAAAATGTCTGTATCTACTAAGTCTACAGTAATTTTGCAACAGTCAGTTGCATTCTTTTCGTTTATGCTCAGTGATTCAGAAAGCTGAATGATTCTTGAAGGTTGTGTTTGGAATTATATATTAGCATATTTCAAGGTATTTACTGTATATAACGGTATGCAATATGCACAAATAAATTTCAAGTGGCAGTTTGCTACATTATTGTTACATGACCTCACACACACACACACACACACACACATATTTATATCAAGAAAGAGGTGTTAAAATAACAGCTGATGTAGTATGTGATGTGAGTACTGTTTGCATACTGTGCTCGGTATATAATGCAGCGTATGATGGCAGAATGAACACAGCGCATGTATTATTTCATACTAATGACTCATAAATCTCTGGATCCAGGCGCATGTGTGTTGAGCTCTGGGTATCTCATCTGTGGTTCTGTTTGAAGAAACACTAATACAAACTCCTGGAGTTTCTCTCTGATTTATGCCTGTTTCCATCTAAATTTAAACTGGAGGTAATATTAATGGAGGTAGACGGCTGTGTCTGGCCTGGTTCCTCATTACTTGAAGCTTTCTCTCTGTGTGTTTGTCCAGCGTTAGTGCTCTGAGATGTTTGTGTCTTCACGTGTTCTGTGCAGAAGGTTGATGACTCCTCCTGACCTCTTTACTAACTTTCTCCTCCTGTTTCTGCCTTTGTTCTCTCTTTTCTTTGCCTTTCTGGGAAGTATTTTATTGTGATTCAGGCTCAGTTTTGGTTTCTACACTCCTACTCTAACTATAATGTTTTGCATTGTATTTGGATATGTGAAGAAGTAATTCACTGAAAAATGACAATTTGCTGAAAATTTAGGTCGCTTGCTCACCAATGGATGCTCTGCAGTGAATGGGTGCCGTCAGAATGAGAGTCCAAACAGCTGATAAAAACATCACAATAATCCACAAGTAATCCACACCACTCCAGTCCATCACTTAACTTCTTGAGGAGACAAAAGCTGCACATTTGTAAGAAACAAGTCCATCATTAAGACGTTTTAAATTTAAACCATCACTTTTGGCTAAAATATGGCTAACATCTGAATGTTGGACATCTGAAGCTTTTGGCTTCACAAGATGTTAATTGATGGACTGGAGTATTTTCTTGTAAAACATGCCAATAATCTTTTAGAAAGTGTACATTAGTAATTCTAAGTGAACTACTGCTTTAGATCCAGTATTCAGCTTTAATGACTGAGATTGAATGCGACACAAACAATCTCTCCTGCTGTGTCACATGTTTTATTTGCCGTTTGCACAAAGACAAACAAACTGAATCATTTATCAAAAGATTCTTTTGATTTCTCCCTCTCTTTCTGTTTACACTCATATGTGTTTGTGTGACTAGATGAGTGAGTTAGTATTTCATAAAATCTGTGAGGAGAGTTATTTCTAATTTTCGGTGATGCTTTATTTTAGTATCATTGATATATTACAGATTTTGTTAATATTTTACATTTACATTTAGTCATTTAGCAGACGCTTTTATCCAAAGCGACTTACAAATGAGGACAATAAAAACAGTCAAAACTAACAAAAGAGCAACAATATATAAGTGCAAATGACAAGTCTCGGTTAGCCTACGCAGTACACGTAGCAAGGTGTGTATATATATATATATTATACACACACACACATACATATACACACACACGCACAAAGAAAAACAAGTAGATAGAATAGGAAAAAAAAATAGAAAGCTAGTGTTAGTTGATTTTTTTTTAAATAAAAAATAATATAAATAGATATAGTAGAATTAAAATAGAATAGAAAGTGTTCGAGTTAGAGGGTCAAATAAAGGTGGAACAGGTGTGTTTTTAGTCGTTTCTTGAAGATGGTTAAGGACTCAGCTGCTCGGATTGATTTGGGCAGGTCATTCCACCAGGAGGAAACATTTAATGAAAAAGTCTGTGAAAGTGATTTTGTGCCTCTTTGAGATGGCACAATAATACGCCGTTCACTTGCAGAACGCAAGCTTCTAGAGGGCACATAACTCTGAAGTAATGAATTTAGGTAAAGGGGTGCAGAGCCAGTGGTGGTTTTGTAGGCAAACATTAATGCCTTGAATTTAATGCGAGCAGCTAGCCAGTGCAAATTGATGAACAGAGGTGTGACATTGGTTCTTTTCGGCTCATTAAAGATTAATCTTGCAGCAGCATTTTGGATTAATTGTAGAGGTTTGATAGAAGTGGCTGGAAGACCTGCCAAGAGAGCATTGCAATAGTCCAGCCTGGATAGAACAAGAGCTTGAACAAGGAGTTGTGTTGCATGTTCTGAAAGAAAGGGCCTGACCTTCCTAATGTTGTGTAAAGCAAATCTGCAGGACCGGGCAGTTTTAGCATGGTGCGACTTAGACAACTGATTCTTTTCAGATTTCTTGAAGGATCTATCTGAGAGGTAAGACTCAAACCACTGGCGTGCGGTTCTTGAGATGCCATTTTCCAATAGGGTTGACAGGAGAATCTGGTGGTTCACCGTATCAAAAGCAGCAGACAGATCCAGCAAACTAAGTACAGAAGATTTGGAAGCCGCTCTTGCCAGTCTTAGGGCTTCAACAACTGAAAGCAAGGCAGTCTCGGTCGAATGTCCACTTCTGAAGCCAGATTGGTTGCTGTCCAGGAATTTGAATTTCGAATTCAATTTTATTATATTTTCTTTTACAGTTAGTAATTTTCGTGTGTTTTCATCATTTTTATTAGCTTTTTTTAATATGTCTATATAGGCTTTGTTCATTTTTATTTATTAATCTCAGTTTATTTTGTTATTTTAGTACTTTTTTAAATTTTAATTTAGTTTTATTTGGTTTTAAGTACCAAAATTATATTTTTTCTTTTTAGTTTTAGTGAATAATAATAACCCTGATGTGAGTCAATCATTGAAATGGAAGTAGTTAACATTATTACATATTCATGCATAATATGATTTTTAAATCTGTTGCTCTAAGTGTTTTTTTTTTTTTTTCTTTAGATTTGAATCCTGCTGCGTTGGACTCATGGTCACTGGTGTGCATTGTGAATCACAGAAGATCATATGAGGTATGTTGGGTTTTTGTGATTAAATGCAATTCATTACAGACACAGTATGTCAAGGATTTCATACTTTCTGTGGATTTCTCTAAAGAAATTTTCTGTGAACTGTAAATGTATTAATTGTACTAAGAAAACATACTGTGACTTTCAGAACGTAAAATTTCTTTCCCAGTAAAACAAGTGCTAAACAAAACTGCGTAAAAGACTCACTCTGACTGAACATACGATGAACCTAACTTGACCTTTGAGCCCAAGCAAACTGTACATACCGATACAGACGACATCCATGAAGCCGTACATCCCGTAACAGATCTGGAAGAGCAGGTCTTGACGTTGCCACTTGGCTGAAGGGCTGAGAGACGACCACACCAGCCACGAGATACTGGCGATGAGAAAGAGCGAACCCAAGATCGCCGCCGCTATCTGGACCTTCTCAATGACGGTGAGCGAAATCGCTTGCCACTTCATTAAAACACAAAAGAGACGGAGAGCAGGGGATTTCAGTGCTACTGCATTTCTCTGTTCTACTATTTAAGATTAAAAGTCAAAAGATCCACTTCCATTTTTAAATGCTAGATGTAAATAATTTAAAAATTAAATGCTACATTTAAGTGATTCAAAAATTCCTTTTTTAAATGCTACATTTAAATGATTCAAATGTTCTATGATTTGAAAACAAATAATGGCTATGAACTGATTTTTTTTCTCTAAATGAATCAAGAATCAGCTGCACAGATAGTTAGGTTTGTATTGGTCAACAACATGATTCCTGACTTACTAAACCCCAGTGCCGGTGTAGTT
Organism: Sinocyclocheilus rhinocerous; assembly: GCF_001515625.1. Classification (NCBI taxonomy): domain Eukaryota; kingdom Metazoa; phylum Chordata; class Actinopteri; order Cypriniformes; family Cyprinidae; genus Sinocyclocheilus; species Sinocyclocheilus rhinocerous. The sequence goes on along the minus strand of NW_015658531.1, from coordinate 377,724 downwards.
ACAGATACACATTTGGAGTTTTATTGTTTGTAATGTTCCTTATAAATGGCACTTCAGTTAAAAAATATAGTACGACCACTATTACATACACTATCGATTTTGATTAGTGCACTACCATTCAAAAGTTTGGGGTCAGTAAATTAATTAATATCTTGATACCTTAATACCTTGAATTGATCAAAAGTGACAGTAAAGACATTTATACTGTAACAAAAGGTTTCTATTTCAAATCAATTCTACTCATCAAGGAATCCTGAAATGAAATATATTACCATTTCCACAAAAATATTACACAACACAACTATTTTCAACATTGATAATAATCAGAAATGTTTCTTGAGCAGCAAATCAGCATATTAGAATGATGCTGAAAATTCAGCTTTGATCACAGCAATAAATGATATTTTAAAATACATTCAAATGTAAAATTCTTTTTTCCGAATTGTAATAATATTTCACATTATTACTGTTTTTATTGTATTTTTGATCAAATAAATGTAGGCCTGGTGACCATAAGAGAAACACATTAAAACTTTTGAATGGTAGTATGTGCTTAGCACACATTAAAGTGATCTTCCTCAAAAGTAAAAGAATTATTAATAGAATAATTAAGAATCCCAATCCACAATTAAATTCCGAATGTTGCATCTTGACATGGTTTTGAGGTGTTGTACCTGCAGCGGGTTCTTGGTGCTGATGGCGATCACCTGATACTTGTAGTAACAGAGTTCACAGGTCCACGAGCCTCTTTCACTGATCCACTTGATGAGACACGGTTGATGAGTGCTGCGAACGGAGCCACTGCAGCGACACGGGCTCAGCAGCTCAGCCTGAAACACACACACAGATACACACACAAGTTGGAGCTCATATTTGAGGAGGAAAAAGCACCTCAAATTTTTTCAGAGACATATTTTAGCAAAAATATGCAATTTGGTGCAGATGCTGATATTTATATGACCAAAAAGTGATGAAATTCTGATGTTTGTAATGTAAAAAAAATAAGATCTTTACAACAGAATAACAGACTACTTAAAATGCATATAAATATCAGTTGTCACTCTATATCTCCAATAACATGTCTTAGTAAGATGATATTTAAATGCTTAGGTTGATGATCAAAACAATGCAATGCAATACAATGATGACTGAGAGATGAACAAATAAACCTTCTTCAAAAGCCTGATCGTATTTGAAAATCACATTTGAACATTTGATTTTTCCAACAAATGAAGTATAGATAATCAAGTAAACTTATGTTGCTTCAGTCCAGTAAGCGTTCATCTTTAAATATTACTATACATTACTAACAATATCAAAATTACTTTTGCAAGTCAGTAAAGATTTCACAAAAAGCAAAAAGACACATGATTTACAATGATACTAAAAGGCCTTTTACTTGCTAAGAAGTTAAGCATGAAGGACAGAAGGCATGGAGTAGACTGTGTGCAACAGCTTTCACAGCACAGTTTTGATCATGTTGATCATTTAGAGGCCTTAGAAATTCATGCATCAAATATGACGAAGTAGACTTTATAGGGTTAATTGTGGTGTTATTTTTTTCTTTTGTTTGCTGTGAACGTATTTTTAAAAAGCTTTTATTCTCTACACTTTTTCCAAATACCAAGCACTTATTGAATGTTTTATCTTGGTTTTTAGAAGCTGCAGTTGACAGTTTGGGCGTAATGAAAAATGAAGTGTGTGAATTGACTATTTCAGAACAAATAATTAATCTTCTTCATGGACACTGTATGAATTTTAAAAAGAAAAAAGAACTAAAGTCAAACATTCATTCAGAGAGGCTTTTTTAAGTGCACTATATACGGTAAACTGCTGCTTACTGGATCATCAGGAGCTCTGAGAATCACAGTAAACTAACTTTTCTTTTTTTTTCTTTTATTAAGAAATCCCTTTCTATTCAAAGGATCCTGAAAGAATGCAGTTTCCACAAAAATATGAAACAACAAGCACAACTGTTTTTAATACTGATGATGATAATAAAATTTTTAAAAAGTAATAAGAAACCAAATCTTGGCACCAAATTAGCATATTAGAAGTATATAATTTTTAGAAATATTTTAATGTGCTTTGCATTTTTTATTTAATTCATTTTAATTGAATTTTATTTTATTTAATATATAACATTAATATATTAAATCATTCTCTTTTTTAAATTATTTTCTTTCGTTCTTCCCCTGATTTACATTTTAATGTTATTGTTATGCAAATACTTGTATATTTGTGTATTATCATTAATCATTTTATTTATTTATTTTATTTATCTTCTGCATTTTGGGATAATGGACTGCTCATTTCTAGGCTGGACTACTGCAATGCTCTTCTGGCTGGACTTCCATCAAGCACAATCAAACCTCTACAAATGATTCAGAATGCAGCGGCACGACTGGTCTTCAATGAGCCCAAAAGAGCCCATGTTAAACCTCTCTTTATTTCCTTGCACTGGCTACCGGCTGAGGCTCGCATCAAGTTCAAGACATTGATGCTTGCATATAGAACAGCCACAGGCTCAGCACCCGCCTACTTCCACTCACTACTACGAATCTACATCCCCTCCAGAAGTCTGAGATCCGCTAGTGAGCGACGCCTCGTGGTACCATCACAGAGAGGCTCAAAATCACTTTCCAGAACATTCTCATTCACCGTTCCTGGCTGGTGGAATGATCTTCCCACCCCTATCCGGAATGCTGAATCCCTGACCATTTTCAAGTGACAGCTGAAAACTCATCTCTTTCGACTCTACTTGACTTCATCTTAAAAAAACAACAACTGACTTTCTCTTTATTTATTCATTCCCTTTCTAGCTTGTACTTATTTGAACAATGCCTAAAACTTGGTATTACAAGCACTTCCTGTGTCTGTTTGCCTCTTTAAGAAGAATCGCTTTATGTATCCCCCAATTGTAAGTCGCTTTGGATAAAAGCGCCTGCAAAATGACTAAATGTAAATGTAATGGGAATTAATAGTTGGAAAATGGAAGTGGAATGGAATTTACTACCATAGTACTATTCAATCTCATTAGAAATGGACTGTTCTGCTCAATATTTATGTATGCTGTCTGTATGTATGCTTATTAGAATATTCTGGCGTTAGTTAAGCAACACAATCCCAGCAAACCAATTTAGGCTGGCTGAATCTGGTTTTTGGCAGTAGGCAGCTCTCTGTGTTTTGGACCAGAGCCTCTAGTGTGTGTGTAGTGGAGTATATTTCCTCCTGGACTGTGTTGTAGCGAGTGTTGTGTGTGTAGATGACAGCGTTAATGGAATGCGGATGGATGTAGACGTGTCTGTGAGGCGTATCTGAGGAGCAGACACAGGAACAGGTGCGGCGCAGTGTGAGCGCTCACCTTCGAGCAAACACTCGAGAACTAACGCTAGCGTCATGCTGAGAGACATCCACACTCGCACACTCAACGTGCCCTCTCATCTCTCTCCAGTGTATAAACCGAGTGCGAGTAAAACGTTTCAAAACTGTTTCTCATGTCAAAACCCAGAACTGACGCATTAATGCTCTGGGTGTTATTGCTCAGAGTTTGCTCATTCAAAGCTCAGGATACATAATGGAGTGCTCAGTTATGTTTCATTTATCAACTTTAAAACTTAATTAGGAGAAATGCTAATCGACACAAGTTGACAAATATTTGTATTTCACGGAATTTTCAGAGAAACATCTGAGACAAAGTTGCTACTTGAATAAAACATGTCTGAGAACTCCACTGTGTCTCCTGAGCTGTAAAAGAGCAACTTCTAAGCACACAGCAAGCTTTAAATCTAATGAGAAAAGCTTGGACCTGGAAGATTTGATGAGAAATATTTGAAATCATATTGAGATCTCTGACTTTTGATTCCAGACTTTGGTATTGTGGCAAATCTGAGCACTGTTTGAGACAGTATTGAGATAACTGGGGTCTTTTTTCCGCAGGAGAAACATCTGAGAAGCAGGAGACTCCTTTTAGTCTCCATTAATCTCATTGCTGTCGAGGAGAAACAAATGAGATCTCATTTGTGATTATTCTTTCCTCTGTGTCTTCTAGAGGAAAATTGTATTGCTCTTTTAGAGCTCAATAGACTTAATGGAGTTCTCAGACAAGTTTCAATAAAGTATTAACTTTATCTCAGAAATTTCTCATAAAATGAGTAAAAATAAGAATAGACTAATGAGCCAGTAGCTCTCACCGAATGAGGAAAGCAACACTTGATGAGAAATGTTTGAGGTTATATTGAGAGAGCTCCCTGTTGAAAAATCCAGCATATACTGGTTAGGTATGTTTTGAAGCATGGCTGCTGGTTTGAGCTGGTTAAAGCAGGTCAAGTGCTGGTCATGTGCTGGTCCTAAGCAACTAGCTCCTGCTCAGGACCAGCACATGACCAGCTAAGGACCAGCTTAAACCAGCCTAACCAGCATATGCTGTTTTTTTCAACAGGGCTGAATTCTGTATCATTAAAATATTAACATCATTACCCATAAAGTTGGGAAAAATAGCATATATAGCAGCTCAGATTATTTGATCTTTGGATACATTTATGAGAAATATTTGAGTTTAAATTGAAATCGCTGACTTTTGATGGCAGACTTTGTTTGAGACATTGTCGAGATCTCTGGAGGAATAACGTGAGATTTCTGTTTTTTTTCCTCAGGAGAAACACCTGAGAAGACCTAAAGTTCTCCATTAATCTCATTGCTGTCTGGGACAAACAATCAAAATAGTCCAGAAATCTCATCCGTGCTTCTTGAGTGGAGCTCTCAGTAAAAGCCGCCTTGAGCTCAACTTAACGCGAGTATTATATAAGCACGACCCCGATGCTCCTTCAGCCAAGAGGAGCGCTACCTCCGTCACAGCGTCGAGAGGAAATAGAACGGGAGTGTTGGTACAGACACAGGCCTGTCTGCAGATGGACTTAGTGGGAGCGAGTTGGCCGGTCAGTATGAGGAGAGCAGGAACAGCCAATGGGAGGAGGGCGGCACAGGAGGAGACGGGGAGCACGTCCAAACCTGCAGCCTAATCCACCTCCGTGTTCTCAGGGCACGAATCAGACGGCCATTACAACTGTGACAATCTGTTTCCCTTACTCCACCGAGAGCCACGCTGCGGATAAAGAGTTTAATGCCGTTCATTTCACTCCTGTTCAAGGTAGTGACAACCAAACGTTCAGTAAATGCATGTAATGTGAACAGAAGCGATCTGAATTCATTGTTAATCAAGTGGCGTCACTCTTTTTTGGACAGTGTCAGCTATTCTGTCCCTCGTGTTGTACTCCAGTCATTTTCTTTCTTTTTTTCCCCCAAAAATTCAAGTTATTCTTATCACATTGGACTAAGACCTACTGACTTTACTCACACAGGATATAACAATTCCAAAAAAACTAACAAAAAAGTTGATTATTCTTGTACTTTTCTGATATTTTCCCTCTTGTTGCACAAGATATTTTCATCTTGTTGCACTTGTGGTGTTCCCAGTCAAATATGACGAGCCAACAAAAATTGCTTATAAATTTCTAATTATGCTATATTATTACCAAATATTGGATTCAATCTTTTCGTCAACTTGGTTTTTTTTTTTCAGTTGACACAGGTTTTGTATTTGTTTTTGGACCTGATTGATTGTAGGCCTCATTGATCTGAGCTTATGCAGCTCAGTTTCCGAGTGAAAATTGCCAAAATGATCCACAAATAATGTTTTTTTTTATTTCACTTAGATCAATCAGGCCTATGATCAATCAGTTAAAAAAAAAAACTGTGCAAATTTAAAGAAAACAAGATTGAATCCAAGATTCGGTGATAACACAGCATAATGAGAGAAAATGTAATGTATATCCAACTTTATAGAGCTATGCAATACAATAGTTTACATGTTGTCAAAATATAAACAATCATGCAGCCAACATTTATATTTATATATACAGTGGGTACGGAAAGTATTCAGACCCCCTTAAATTTTTCACTCTTTGTTATATTGCAGCCATTTGCTAAAATCATTTAAGTTAATTTTTTTTCCTCATTAATGTACACACAGCACCCCATATTGACAGAAAAACACAGAATTGTTGACATTTTTGCAGATTTATTAAAAAAAAAAAACTGAAATATCACATGGTCCTAAATATTCAGACCGCAGGGCAGAGCATTCAAAAATGGTCTATATATGTTATAATGTATAGTGCATATATATATATATATATATATATATATACAACTTTAATAAGTTCAACCCATCTTAATGAACATTCATATAATACTCATAGTTGATGTATACATGTATATTGTATAGTATACTAGATTGCTTTCCATGAGTGTACTGTATGCGAGTACTATATGAATGACCTATATATATATATATCCAATCCAACTTCAGATTAGTAATATTTCTTTCATTAAAGAAGGTTTGAACTTACTAGAAAGTTGCAGAAGAGCATTAAAAATGGACATTTTTAATGTTTCATTTGAGTTATGCAGCTTTAGACTTTATATAAATCTACAAAATGTATTTATACACAGTCAGATGTGTTAAACAGATCCGAGAGCAGCTGAAAGCGTGATCAAATAAGAATAAAAATGGCCCGTCATGTCAGAACGGTTGGCGGCTCTAATGCACTCCTGTGAGAAACAGCCATTTAGCTTGAAGGGTGTGAAAAAGCATGTCACGGTTAGTGTGCGGCGTGGGTCTGCAGAGCCCAAAGTACCTTAGTCAGATTGTAACTCCCCTGTAAATCTGTCAGTCGTGTGCCGTTCTGAATTATGAATAAGTATGACTCAGAAATAAATAAACATCTGAGACGGTGCCGGGGTGAGGGGGACTCGAGGGGGATTCTCAGCTAGACTTCAAGGAAAGAGAGAAACCGTGTCACTGATTGACACTCTTTAAATTAAATTAGCTGGCAAGATTAAAAACAGCCACTCCTGTCAAGAAATGTGACGCGCTTTAGCGTGTTTGATTAAAACTGCATTTTCATGTCTATTTAAAGGCAGGTTAAGAATTATCATTAAAACAACTGTAAAATCAACATATATATATATATATATATATATATATATACAATCAATATATATATATATATATATAAAAACAATATTTACTGCAGTTTGACCTCTTGAGGTTGATGATGAACATTTGAAGGTTAAGCTCGTTCTTCCACTGATCATTAGTACTCTGTTCACAGAAAGTGCCAAAGTACTATAAAGTAAAATATTTCTGACCCCAAACATTTAAACAGTGGTGTCTATATAAATATACAATATATAAAAAATAATCAAATATAAAATCAACATATATATATATATATATATATATATATATACAATCAATATATATATATATATATATATAAAAACAATATTTACTGCAGTTTGACCTCTTGAGGTTGATGATGAACATTTGAAGGTTAAGCTCGTTCTTCCACTGATCATTAGTACTCTGTTCACAGAAAGTGCCAAGTACAGAAATCCATACGGATATATCCATATCAGACCTACTTTCCAGATTAATGGTAAGTAGGTCATTTTACTAAATGTGTCAGACTGATTCCTTATTTGGTTCCGTGTGAATTAAAGCATCAGGATTAGACGAGATTTCATGTCCTGAGTTGATGCTAGCTAAACAAACTGATCAACAGCAAATGCCACATGCAAACACCAAATTGTAAAAATCTAGTTTGCCATACCGTCTAGATTAAATCCTGGTTTTCATTAAATAAAAGGAAAACTCTACGTAACAGCAACAAAGAAACCTGAACTAATAATATTCATTACACCAAATACACAAAATAATGTTATTTTTAGCAACATCATATGACCCCTTTAAATATGTGTGCGTCCTTCACATTTATACTTATTACATGCCATCTAAGGCCCTTTGAAAGCCCGGCACTCTGGTTTACAAACCACTTCCACTTTTCAGCAACATTCCCACTGCTCTAAAGAGGCAAAATGAATTGAATCTGTCGTAAATAACAAAATATATGCCAGGAAAGGGGCTGCCTTTGACTCTTAATGATGCACGAATGTACCGAACAACAAAAGGCGGCACATAAGCGCAGCCTTAAGCCGTTCTGAAATAGCATTTTCCATCATTGGCTTGCTGGAGGGACATTGAGTATTTGGGTCTCCATTCAGTGTGATGTGAATGTAATGTGGCAGAGAAGTGGAGTGTAGACCTGTGTTATTGCGAATGCACAGAACTATGCCTCCACAGGATTACGGCATGCAAAATAATGCGTCCTTATCCGGTGCAGCCATAAAGGCATTGAGAAGAGCTGTGCTGGCCGTTTGTCTTCATGCTGCTTCTGAAGCTCTTTATTTCATCAATCGACTGTATGAATGGACTAAAATAAAAATAAAATTTTTTTTATTGTAGTAGCTTAAAGGAATAGTTCACCCAAAACTGAAAATTGGCTTAAAATGTCCTCACTCTCAGGCCATCCAAGATGTAGATGAGTCTGTGTCTTCATCAGATTTGGAGAAATGTAGCATTACATCACTTGCTCAGCAATGGATCCTTTGCAGTGAATGGGTGCCGTCAGAATGAGAGTCCAAACAGCTGATAAAAACATCACAATAATCCACAAGTAATCCACACCAGTCCAGTCCATCAGTTAACATCTGGAGAAGACAAAAGCTGTGTGTTTGTAAAAAAACAAATCCATCATTGATGCATTTTAACTTTAAACCATTGCTACTGGCCAAAATGCCATAATCCATAATAACGCTTCCTCCAGTGACAAAGTCCATCTCCTGTTGTCTCTCACATCAAAATCCACCCACATATTTGATTAGAGCTGTTTTGGACTGTTTTTGGTTTGTAAATGGTGCTTGACTTGCAGATTTCTCTCCTAATTCAAACCAGACGACCTTTTCACTGGAGGAAGCGTTATGGATAATGGACTCATGATTTAGTCGGAAACACTGGTTTGAAGTCAAAAATGTTTTAATGATGGATTTTTTTCTTTTGTCTTCTCAAGATGTTAACTGATGGTCTGGAGTGGTGTGGATTACTTGTGGATTATTGTGATGTTTTTATCAGCTGTTTGGACTCTCATTCTGACGGCACCCACTCACTGCAAAGGATCCATTGGTGATGGAATGCTACATTTCTCCAAATCTGTTCCCATGAAGAACAAACTCATCTACATCTTGGATGACCAGAGCAGATTTTAATTTTTGGATGAACTATTCCTTTAATTTTGGACTGTGACTGTATCTATCTAACTGTTTCTACAATTTGTCATGTGTACCATAACACTTGTTTGTTGTTGTAAATGAAGGAAAACACTCTAACATGTTTCTCTGCTTCTCAAACCCAGCTAAACTCTTCCCTGGCTTCCTCATAAATCTCTTCGTCTGCTAAAATGGCAGTACAGATGCTCAAGCTGAGGCTCTCTGGGGTAATAGTGTGTGTGAGGCACGTAATACTACAGGGATCTCATCAGCAGATTGATTCTCTCTCGTATGAATCCGTGTCTCTGCAGGTCTACAAAGCTGAGGTGAAACAGCAGAGAAGCTTCACTACTTGATCACTTCACTAGATGAAAGTAATTTTCTGGGTTCAACACAAGTTCTCATATTTATAAAAAAAATAAAAAAAACTCACCGTTACAGTAATGCACAAAGCCAGTTTTCCAGAGGGTTTAAAAAAGCAGAAATGTAAAGCTTGTGTTTTGTTATTTTGTACATTATTTAGTAAAATGAAAAAAAAACATATAAAGTGTCTGCATTGTTCTTTCCAAAGTATAGTGAGGCTACTTTCTAGATGCATGAACTTCTGGTGAGGTGCTGGAAGATGCTGAAACTACATTTAAAAAAGCATCAGCAGGTTGCACACTTCTGAGGGATCATATGCCAGGCAAAAAACTACAAAATAAGAATGCTAATGGATCGCACTCTCCAGGTATTATGGACCTCACTGGTTTGCTGAATGTAAACAGTCTCTATCCTCATGCATATTGTAAACATTACTGGCTTTACACTGCAAAAAAAATTTTGTTTTTTTTTCTTCAGTATTTTTGTCTTGTTTTCGAGTACAAATATCTGAACATTCTTAAATGAAGATACTTTTACTTAAAAACAAAATGACTTAGGACTTGTTTTCTGAAAAAAAAAAAAGTATCAAAACGTTTTTGAGTGTCCAAACAACTGATAAAAACTTCACAATAATCCACAAGTAATCCACAGCACTCCAGTCCATCAGTTAACATCTTGAGAGGTGAAAACCTGTGTGTTTGTAAGAAACAAATCCATCATTAAGATGATTTAAATGTAAATCGTTGCTTCTAGCTAAAATACGAGTCCATAATCTGTAATAACGCTTCCTCCAGTGAAAAAGTCATCTCCTGTTGGCTCTCGCATCAAAATCCACCAACATGTTTGTTTAGAGCTGTTTTTTGATCTGTGCAGATTTCGCTCCTGATTCAAAAGTTAAAAACATCTTAATGATTGATTTGCTTCTTATAAACACGCAGCTTCTGGCTTCACAAGACATTAACTGATGGACTGGAGAGGTGTGGATTACTTGTGGATTATTCTGATGTTTTTATCAGCTGTTTGGACTCTCATTCTGACGGCACCCATTCACTGCAGAGCATCCATTGCTGAGACACTGATGCAATGCTACATTTCTCCAAATCTGATGAAGAAACACACTCATCTACATCTTGGATGCCTTGACGAGTACATTTTCAGTTTTTTGGATGAACAATTCCTTTAAATTTGTTTAACTCATTTAGCTTCTCAAGTAAATGTTTTGCCATTTGTACTGGAAAATGACAAAAAAAAAGGAAGTAAGAAAATCATTTTTTGCAGTTTACCAGCATTTTGTGATCGTGACGTTGAGGTTTGAGGGAAAGGTTTACACAGACAAGGTACTAATTCTACACTATTTCAAATTGAACACCCACAGTATGATGTCTTTTGAAGCAATCTGTAAATGCTTTAGAGCTGAACTTGCATTGAACCAGAAGTCATTTCTTGTGCTTTCCAGATCTAGTCGAGATGCATTTGGGAAGACAAAGATGTCTGGTTAATGCAATGTGACCTGATACTTCAAGAACAGTCATTACATTTTGAACCAAAACACCAGTCAAAGACATTACCGAGTGCTATTACTCAGTGTTACACATTTAAACAGGATGTTTTCATAGCGCCATTGAACTACAGCCTGCTGAATCAGCAGAAAACAGGCATGAATCAATAAGACAGCAACAAAAGACAGAAAATCAAAGCTCTGCCCTTCATCTAGACACTCTTTCCATCATGTAGTATCTGTAAGACATCAGTTCTGCTTCATCTCTGCACACAAAAAGCACAAGAGAGAAGATCAGATCACTGTCTATTTGGAACAATCGTCTGAAATCAGTCCCTCGGGTTCGCCTGCGCTCACATTTCTGCTCTTTACTCTTACAGCAGAGCTTCTCAAAGACATCACGCTGCTCGCTTTGGGGCAGCAATCTTATAATTGCGTGCGGTTAATAAAAACACTAAGCGCCTCGGAGGAGCTTTCTCTGATTCATAAACGCAGTAAACACAGATGCTGAGCATTTCTGCCGTTATTGTCAAGGAAAAAGACACGCTTTGACCTTTTGTGAAACACTTCAAATAAGCTCTCTAACTGTGACAACGTGCCCCATTACAGTGGAAATGTGACATTAGAAAGCTTATTTTGAGCTTTAGAAAGCTCATTTTAATCAAAAATGTAAGAGGTACACTTTAAAAAATGATTTTTCAAAGTTGTAAATAAAATTTATTGGAGTACGTTTTGCAAGAAAATACAGTTTTAGTTTTTCTTCCTTAAAATGTGTTTAATTTAATGTGTTACTTGTATTTCTTTGTCAATATTTGTGACATTTACTAGCAATTTCTGTGTGAAAACTTTCTACATCAAGTTTTCTTTTTTCGGTGTACACTATGAAATGATTTTTCGAAGTTGTAAATAAAATAAATAATTGGAGTATGTTTAACAAGAAAGTACTATTTCAGTGTTTCTACTTAAAAACGTTAAATGTTTTTGCATTACTTTCTGTTTCTTTGTAATTATTTGTGTTAAATTTAAAAGCAATTTGTTAGTGAAAATAGTTTTATGTCAAATAAATTATTTATGAAATATAAAAGCTATCCTCGACATTAATAAAATTGGTGTATTTACTTTGAAACAATTTTCACTCAAGAAATACCAAGTAAAAAATCTGAAATTCTATTTTCTTGTAAAACATACTTTATTTAAATCATTTTTTTTACAATGCATCTTATAGTTGTGTGACAACTAGCACCGATCTACTCTGTAACTAGTGTTTAAAGGTGTTTGCTCTTTGCTTAGAGCCCTCTGAGGAGGAAAGTCAATCCCTCTCTGTCGACTCGCCTCAGGTTTCCTTCTTTCAGTGCAGGTGAGGATCATCTCAGGTAACATGGGAGTTATTTAGCACGGTTTGTAACTCACTCCAGCACGAGCTCAAATGTATCAGTGAAATAAATGTCGTTCTGTTGTAAATTCTGGTGAATCACCTTCCCTTTGGGTGAAAGGTTTTTGAAGTGGAAACCATTTGCATATCATCATGAATAATTTATGAGGCCTGCTCTGAGCTACAGTTTTCCTACTAAAACAAGGCGCATTAAGAAAAGTAAATACTCCATTGCCATTTGCAGGGCCGTGACCTTAAATCATAAGGTTAATTCAAACAGGACTCATGGAAATGAATAAAATCTTTAAAAGTCATAAACATTTCTGGAGACTATGAATAAGAGCTTTTCTAGTTATGCACGGATAAAACGTTCTCTTTGGAAATGCAGTCTCTGTAAAATTACAACCAGGCAAGTCATAGAAATTAAACTGGAAAAAATTAATTATTTAATTAAAAATAAATATAATAAATCATTAAGACATGAGAATCCTGTCTAAAACTTTCACTGGCATTAAAGTTTGATCATTCGACCAACTGAGAGCTTCGTTATCTTGAACGTTTTAAATCTTGAAAATAATTATGTAAATTGCACTGATTAATTTTAAATGTTTTTTTTTTATTTTACAAAATAATAATGTGCTTTTAACATACATTACCTTATGTGAAACAACTAGAGTACACCATAAAAACTGACAAGTTTCATCTGAAGTGCTGTCTGCACATCTGTGCATTGTGCTTGGGGGAGTGGCCATTGGCTCTAGCTCATGAATATTTAATTAACTAGGTGCAGGCAAGGAATGGCTATGTATATGGACTTTAATTAGTTGTTGTTGGTAATTAATATAGATTTGTGTGTGTGTGTGTTTACAGTCCTGATAACTGTTACGCTGTTTTCTAATCATTGAGTGTGCGCTGTAACTGAGCTGACCCTTGTTCAGATGCACTTTTTTTTTTCCAAGTTCATATTTTGGTCTGTTATAAATTAAAGACAGTTTAATTTTCTTTTATTTTTCTTTGACTGTGTAATTTAAGTTGTACCTAAATAAAAACATTAAAGTGTCTTTAGGTTATGCTGACCACACACACACTGAATACTGAAAAAAAAAACTGGTGTAGAATTTACTTAAGGATTTATTTCAAAACGTTCACTCTGAAATTGCTAGTAAATTTGACAAATATTTACAAAGAAATGCCAAGTATCACATTAAATTAAACATGACATTTTAAAGAGTTTTTTTGAAGTGGAAAGACTTTAATAGGAGCCTATTTTTGTAAAAGGAACACCAATAATCTTTATTTAGGCTACACCTTATAAAAAGTATAAAATCTTTGCACTAACATGTTTTTCCGAAGTTCATAATTTTCCGCAAAAATGGAAACTTGCTTAAATTATCTTTTTAATAATTCATAATGTTATTATTTTTCAATATATTATTATTAATTTTACATGTCTGCTGTGGTATTAGGAAAATTTAAACAAATATAACACATGGTCTTACTCACTAGAATCTTTTATTACGTTTAAAGGTCTTGTACACAGAAGAGACATAAGGGAAGATTCAAGTCAGTGAGGTCTGAATCACTTTTTGCCAAGTCAAAGTGTAATTTATTCTCCTGGATGTAGTTCATATATCGGTATGTAAAAAAACATAAAAAAAAAAAAAAAAAAAAAAAAAAAAAAAAAAAAAAGCAAATTTTCTGTGAATGTGCGAGACTTCCGGTTCATCAGTCACTATAAAGAATAACAAAGGTAAAGCTAGGCCTATTTACGCTACAAACTGGTTTGTTTATGGACAGGGTAATAAATGAAAATAATATGATAAGAAATAACAGTTTGCTTTATCAAGTAACACAACAGACTGTTTTTGTACATGTAAAATAACGGAGCAAATGACACCGGAAGTCTCAATGTATTTTTGGCTATTGCTACAAATATACCCCAGCGACTTAAGACTGCTTTTGTGCTCCAGGGTCACATTTATCGTGTGCATTTCTTTACTTTATTGAACTGTAGGGTTGGTTTCTACCTGTTCCGGCCCCTGGAAGCATATCCTGCACACCGGGGTTCCTTCTGCATAGCTGATGAAGGAGAATCTGTCATCCCTCCGGTCCTTGGGGAACTCTTCCGCCGCGGCGCCGGTCCAGGATCCGTCCGCAGCCGCCTCAGCGTCCTCTGTGGACGGGGTACTCCAGTGCCGGAGCCGGTGGGCTCGTAACGTGTTGTTGTTATCCGAGGCAAACGGGCTGACTCTGGCCGTTTGTCCGCTCATGGGGTTTGTAGGAGCCTGTGGCCCGAGCAGAAACACCTTGAGGTCACTGAAGAGAACGCAACAGCGGCTCTTCAGCATGCTTCATCCAAGAACGGGGAGAATCGACACTGTCCTGGATCAATTAGCGCAGGTTTATGGACACCCTGTTAGTTTTTAGGCTGTGAAGAGCGAATGCGTGAAAGTCATTGTATTCCGCAACCCTCTACAATTGCAACTTAAGTGATGCATTAAAGTCGCGACATGCATTAAGTTCATTGCACTTTTGGAATTTAGCTTGAAGGTTTTTTCTCCGTTCTGTCACCAATGGAGTTTTGGTTCCTTGCCGCTGTCGCTCAGTATTGTATAAAGCGCTATGTAAAGAAAGGTGACTTCACTTAAAATCGTTTGCAAGTTAAATGGAGAAACAAAGATGCTTTTGTGAAATAAGTGCACGTCTATATTGCATTCTGAATTAAGTAAAAAAAATTATGAAAAGGCAGTAAACAGGTGTCAGAAGCCATGAGATCGATTCATTCCATTGGGTTTGCATGGGATCTAGATGTCCTCCTGCAAAGTAAGTCGCATGCCACATGTGTTAAAGCATCCCTCAGTGGCGTGAAATCATTCAGGTCCACGTCCAGGTGTCTGCGCCTAAAGGTTAAAGCGATACCTTCCGCGTTTCTGCAGGTGATGCTTCTTCGTGCGGACGCCGCATATCTTCGGTCGCGTCGTGAGCAAATGTTATTCTGCGGTAGTTTTTCGAGTCGTGTTCGCACGATTCCTCGGGACAGTTCATCGGGGATGTGTAATCCGAGTTCAGGTTCCGCTGGACGGTGGCTCGGTGCAGCTGATGCGGCGGAGTTCAGCACCGTGATTCCTGGGACAGCGAGAGAG
>NW_015658531.1:358974-362126 GCF_001515625.1 Sinocyclocheilus rhinocerous | reverse complement strand
GAGAGAGAGAGAGAGGGAGGGAGAGAGAGGGAGGTGGGGGACGACGACTCTGGGCTTGAAGTTGCCCATCAGTCTGGTGTGAACTGTGTAACTTTAATAATTTGCAGCGACAAGAAAATGAACAGGATAGAAATAAAGGTGCTAAAGTTGCATGAAATTGTTTCACGTTCATTATATTTGTGTCATTGTGTTTTGGGGTATATTATAGGCCTAAACTTTACTAGCAAATGATACCCTTGAGCGAGTCTCTAAAGACCCCAAAACACAATGCAATTTAATAATAGCAATTATGTGCACAAATTTTAAATTAACACTTTTTTAAAAATAAAATATTTACATAAAACTACAAAATTTTAATATTTGAAAATAGATCAAGCGCATTTTCATGTATTTTTCATACTAATAATGCATTTTTGATTGTAGTCAGTTAATTAGTGACTGACATAAATCAGTCATGTAGTATATTTTTATTTATTTATTGATACCGATATTCAAATGTTTCTACCTGTAATTGATTTTTAATACAGGCCTAAACTTTACTAACATATGCTATCCTTGAGCGAGTCTCTAATAATAAAAATCAATTGCAGGTAGAAAAATTTGAATATCGGTATCAATAAATAAATAAAAACTTTCATGAAAATGCACTTTATCTATTTTCAAATATTAAAATTTTGTAGTTTTAAGTAAATATTTAATTTGAAAAAAGTGTTAATTTAAAATGTGTGCACATAATTGCTATTATTAAATTGAATTGTACTGTATAATAGTGTTTTGTGTGTTTAGAGACTCACTCAAGGGCGTCATTTACCAATTAAGTTCATATTAAAAATCTCTTCATCTACCTCTCTAAGTAGCTAAATCTGGCGCAAAGCATCTAATATTAAAATTTTGTAGTTTTAAGTAAATATTTAATTTGAAAAAAGTGTTAATTTAAAATGTGTGCACATAATTGCTATTATTAAATTGAATTGTACTGTATAATAGTGTTTTGTGTGTTTAGAGACTCACTCAAGGGCGTCATTTACCAATTAAGTTTATATTAAAAATCTCTAAGTAGCTAAATCTGGCGCAAAGCATCTCTTTTTTTTTATTTGTTTGTGTGTGTGGTCCCCGACAAATAAATAGACAAAAAAATGTTTTATATTATATTATATTCATATTTTATATTCAAATTGTATAATTTTATGAAACAGAATGGAATGTTTTAAAGTGAGAGAAAAACAATAATGCCACAAAGCATCAGAGAATTCATTAAATCTATTGCTGAAAAGTACTTAAAAGTCATTTGTAATTACTGTGCTAATATATATTGGACGAAAACAATTGTTTGTTATTTTTGTATGTTACCTCGGGAATCGTTTTGTATGTTATCTATATCTATCTATTTATCTATCTATCTATCTATCTATCTATCTATCTATCTATCTATCGACTTTTTATTGTATGTTTGCCGAGAACAGTCTAAGGCACCTTTGTTTATACAAATATTAACTTTTAAAAATAGCTAAGTAAGAAACGTATCGTGTAAGAAACAAATTCTGACGGCACCCATTCACTGCGAAGGATCCATTGGTGAACAAGTGATGTAAAGCTACATTTCTCCAAATGTGATGAAGAAACAAACTCTTCTACATCTTGGATGGCCTTTTAGCACATTTTCATTTTTGGGTGAACTATTGCTTTAAAGGAAAACAGCTGCTGGCCTATAATATTTATGCATTTGTTGTTTATCACAGATCCCGCTACAAGGATGTGGAACTTCAGCCTTGAGGACTACCAGATGCGGAGTATGTCGCCATGAACGTTACTTAACATACTTAAGCAGTGATCGTATGCAAAAATACAACTGTTTCCTATAGCACAGGATGTAATGGAGTTTGCTTGTGTTTCAGTGGAGCAGGCAGCAAGTCCCCTCCGTCTCTCTCAAACCTCTAGATGGGATGGAAGGGTTGAATATTTCAGCGTCCACCAGTCGACCCAAAGATGCAGCAGCCCTGGCAGCTCTGATGAGGCTCTGTCAGGGTTGGCAGAAACCAGGTGCCACAGTAAAGGGGAAGTGCGTTTTAGTGTCTCGCTGTCGGTTGGAGGTGGATATTGGATACCAGGCCGATGTTAGTGAAATCTTCAAGAAAATGCCATCCAAAAATTATGGTGAGTGTAATACAGTGGTGGCCAGAATTATTAGAACACTAGTATTTTCACCAGCTAAAAATGGTTTTAAGTCAGTTATTTCTATTTTTTGCTGTCGTGTGTCAGTAGGAAATATTTACATTTCCAAACATTCATTTTGCGACTAATTGTAATAATCCAGTGAGATTTTTGTTTGCTGCACACAGAGATCTGATCTGATCATCATCAGTCTGTCTGGAATGACATGAAGAAACAGAACAAACTGAGACAGACTCAATCCAGAAGAACTGTGGCAGCGTCTCCAAGATGCTTCAAGCAGTAGTCACGCATTGCAAATCATTTGTTTCAGAGTGGGACTTTGGAGCGGGTTCGCGAATCATTTGATTTAGATTGGAGCTTCGAATCATTTGATTCAGATTGGGACATCGGAGCGCGAATCGCGAATCATTTGTTTTAGATCAGAATTTCAGAGCGGGTTCGTGAGTCTTTTCATTTAGATCAGAACTTTGGAGCAGGTTAGTGAAACAACATTTCACAAATAATTTTGTGCGGGTTCGCGAAACATTTTAAACCTGGACTTTGGAACGCGTATCACAAAATCATTTGATTCAGATCGTGACTTCGGTGCGGTATCGCGAATCATTTGATTCAGATCGTGACTTCGGTTCGGTATCGCAAATCATTTGATTCAGAACGTGACTTCGGTGCGGTATCGTAAATCATTTCAGATCAGGTCTTCGGTGCGGTATCGCGAATCATTTAATTCAGAACGGGTCTTTGGTGCGGTATCGCGAATCATTTAATTCAGATCGGGACTTCGGTTCGGTATCGCAAATCATTTGATTCAGATCGTGACTTCGGTGCGGTATCGTGAATCATTTAATTCAGATCGGGACTTCGGTGCGGTATCTTGAATCATTTGATTCAGAACGGGACTTCGGTGCGGTATCTTGAATCATTTGATTCAGAACGGGACTTCGGTGCGGTATCGCGAATCATTTGATTCAGAACGTGACTTC
>NW_015658531.1:355500-358947 GCF_001515625.1 Sinocyclocheilus rhinocerous | reverse complement strand
CGGGTCTTCGGTGCGGTATCGTAAATCATTTTATTCAGATCAGGTCTTCGGTGCGGTATCGCGAATCATTTAATTCAGATCGGGACTTCGGCGCGGTATCTTGAATCATTTGATTCAGAACGGGACTTCGGAGCGCATATTGTAAAATCTTTTTCCTGATTTCTTTTTTTTTATTAAACAGTACAAAACATCACACCATTTAAACAAATGTATTATTATTATTATCATTATTATTTTTAAAAATTTTTTATCTAAACATAAAAACAGGATTTATCAAAACAGTGCTTCACCGAAGTGTGTGGAAATTTTGTTGTATCATGCTCACATTTTATTCTTTGTTTGTTGTTAGACATGAAGACCAGAAAATGGAGTTTCCTTTTGGAGGACTACGGGATTCTCAGTGAATCATTTTAATTTTGTTCACGTAAATACATTTTGAAATTTTTATTTACGAAAAGCAGAATAAGTACAAATAAATTTGTTTAAGGCTTGGTGTGTATAATAAATGTATCGAATGCTACTGTAAGTTATGTTTGTTTTATATAATTTTTCATTCCTGTTCTGTTCTGATTGCCAAGGTCATGGGTTCGATTTCCAGGAAATGCGTGAACTGATAAAACACATAAACTTTGGATAAAAGTGTCTGGCAAGTGCATAAAATGCATGAATGCAAATACAAGCGTCCTCAGTGCGCTTCACATGGGCTGAGGTACACACACTCTCTTGTAGAGGGATGTTTTTTTAAGGATGCATGTCACATCTATGCTACCATTTGAAAGTTTGGGTCGGTACGATTTAAAATAAACAAATTTTTGCTCACCAAGGCTGCATTTATTTGATCATAAATATGGTAAAAACAGTGAAATGTTATTAAAATTTGAAATAAATGTTTTCTATTTGAATGTATTGTAAAGTGCAATTTATTCTTGTGATTTAAAGCTAAATTACTCCAGTCTTCAGTGTCACATGATCCTTTAGAAATCATTCTAAAATGCTGATTTTCTGCTCAAGAAACATTTCTGATTATTATCAATGTTATGAAAAAATAATCATATTTTTGTAAAAACCATGATGCATTTGTTTCAGGATTCTTCGATGAATAAAATGTTCAAAAGAATATCTTTTATGTGAAATAGAAATCTTTTGTAACATTATAAATGTCTTTATTGTCACATTTGATCGAATTAATGCAACCTTGCTGAATAAAAGTATTAATTTCTTTCAAAAAGACACCAAACTTTTGATGATACTGGGTTCAAAACAATTTTCGACTGAGATTCAGAATTAACTATATTTTTCTGACTTTTTAATAAAGAATTTGAGTCACATTTTTACTTTATACATTATATTAAATATTACTTTTCTTGCATTTTAATATGTTAGATAATTAGAAAAGTGAATTAGAAAACACTTTGGTGCTGTTTAAGTAATTTAATGCTTGTTTTCTGCATAACAGTAGTTCATAATTGTTGTTCTTTTGTAAAAATATATATTGTAAAAATAAAATTGACCTTGACCTTGATCTTTTATTTTATTTTATTTAGTAATGTCAGTGGTAATAAAGCAGCTTTTGTCAAGGTTGTGGACACTAAAATATGCAACAAAAAAAACTTGTGCATTTGTGTATGAGAGTCCAGCTTTTTGTGTAACTAATGTAGTTTGTGATGTTGCGTATGACATGCAGTCCCAGATATATTATTACCAAAACTAATTTTCTTCACTTCACTTGTAAATGCCTGAAAAAGTTATTTGAAATATTTGAATGCTCACATCATATTCACTTATTATGGAATAAAATATTTACTGACTTTAGTTATACGTAATCATAAAATTCACTCATTTTGTGCCACAATGATAAGAAAGAGTATGTTTATCTGTCTTTTTAGTTTGGGATCATTAAGATAAATAATTTTTTTTTTAATTAATATTTTTATTCATTACGGAAGCACTGTTTCAAATAAATGCTGTTCTTTTGAACTTTCAATTCATCAAGGAATGCTGAAAAAATCATGGTTTCCACAACAATATGAAGCAGCACAACATGTTTCAACATTGATAACAATCAGAAATGTCGGTTGAGCAGCAAATCAGCATATTAGAATGATTTCTGAAGATCATGTGACACTGAAGACTGTCGACAGATTAGTAATGATGCTGAAAATTCAGAGCAGTAAATTACATTTTGACATATATTCACATAGAAAACAGTTAATTTAAATTATAACAATATTTTACAATATGAGTGTTTTTACTGTATTTTTTATCTTTTGATTAACTTTAAAATCAGTTTTATTTATTTGTTTTTTTTTCATTTATTAATTCATTTAAATTTCAGTTTGTTTTTATTATATGGACACTTTTAAAACTAAATACGCTTAAGTGATTAGTTGAACATTTCCAGAATTATTTGTATCTAATTATTTATTTAATAAATACATTTTTTTATTTATTATTATAATAACACAAATGTATTATTAGATGGTGTAACTGGTCACCTTTTCTTTATTATTATTATTATTTTTTGTCATATTAAATGAATACTTTAATTTTAAATTTTGTTTAAAATAATTCTATATTTTATATGGGATGTCACAGCATGGGGCATGTAAAATTCCCAAAATATTATTAATTATAAAAAAATGTACATTTATTAAAATTTTGCTTTTTTTCAATTTAGTAGTACTTTTTTTTAAATAAATTTTTCTAATTAACTTTAAAATTCATTTTAGTTTGTTCATTTCTGCAAAGGATTGTTAATTTCAGTATTTTTTATTTCATGGACACTTTTTAAAATAAATAAGCATAAGGAATCGGTTAATATTTGCATCTAAAATGGATTTTTCACTATTTCCATTTTATGCAATCATTAAATTCACCCGAGTCTGTCGAATTGATCTGACATTGTCTTTTTGTTTTCCATTTTTCAACCGTTTTAAGTTTAGATTTGGTTTTAGTTTACTTGCTGTTATTTTCATTTGATAAAATCTTTTTTTATTATTTTTATTTTTATCAAGAATTCAGGTTTTTTTAGTCTATGATAACACACTCACAGCTGTTTTTTTGCTGTAGAGATGGTTAGACTGCCAGACTCAGGTAAAAGCATTTCCATGAATCAGCAGAGTAATTCAGGAAAAATGACTTAATAAATATAATTGATATGGAGAGTGCTGCCAGAACACTTGTGAAAGGTGTTTATTTCATTCAGGTCCTGATTCAAGCGGAGGACCGGACAGACCAGTAATGTGGACATTCATTACCTGGACACTAAAGGCACAGCGGACGATTATCTTTGGTGAAGACACCACACCGTCATGAGAAACCTGCAGATATCAGGGAATTTTTCCTTTCTGTTCTTCAGACCTGCCACAGGTGGTGGGATAGAATGACTGAATAATTGGCTTTGGTGCAAAAAAAGAAAAGAAAACCTAAGTTTCATGAAAATGAATA
>NW_015658531.1:352653-353943 GCF_001515625.1 Sinocyclocheilus rhinocerous | reverse complement strand
TGAATAAGTGCATATAAGCTTTATAATTTTAAAAGCACTAAAAATGCTTTTGAATGAATTTTTAAATCGTTGCAGAAACATTACCAAATGTGTATTGTAGGTCTTGACTTCATAAAGGGAAATATGGAGGAGAACTCTCAGCTTACAAGTGATGCCACTTCATCAGAGGAAGAGGATTTCTTCAAGCCATTGAAGTCATCCCAGGCACAACAAGGCCCAGCAGTGCTTGATGGCTATCTGACATGTGCTGGTGATGACATGGGTGTCCTGAAAACGTTCCCACCTCTATTGAAGTTGTCATTAAGGCTCAACACTCCCCTACCTGCATCTGCTGCTTGCGAGCGACTTTTTAGCACTGCTGGCCTCATTTTCAGTCCAAAAAGAGCTAGAATAAGTTCCAAGAACTTTGAGAACCAGCTTTTGTTGAAGTTGAATAAAAATATTGCCCCGCTCTGAGACTGAGAGGTACATCAAATCAAAGTCAGCTCTGAATATTTGGTTTTACTTTTATTTGATTTGTCCATTGTACTGAAAAGACCAATTAAATTTTTTTTACTTAAGCCTTTTTTTTTTTGAAAACTTGAGTTTGACTGAGACTGACTTGTTTGATCTGTGTTTTGTTCTGCCATGTTGAAATATTGAGGTGTTCAATTTCATTTCTATATTAGGAAATAAAACCTCATAAATAAACTGTTTCTTGTTTTTCACTGACATATGTCTTGGTGTTGGACTAGTGCATCTTTGAGCCTACATTCAGTATGAGTAAAACACTTAAGTACTTTTAAAATCTGATACTTTAAGACTTTTACTCAAGTCGGGTTTGAATTGGTGACTTGTAACTTGTAATGGAGTCATTTTTACAGTAAGGAATCTGTACTTTTACTCAAGTATGGTCTTCAGGTACTCTTTACACCTCTGATTTCATTCAGGTCCTGATTCAAGCGGAGGACCGGACAGACCAGTAATGTGGACATTCATTACCTGGACACTAAAGGCACAGCGGACGATTATCTTTGGTGAAGACACCACACCGTCATGAGAAACCTGCAGATATCAGGGAATTTTTCCTTTCTGTTCTTCAGACCTGCCACAGGTGGTGGGATAGAATGACTGAATAATTGGTTTTGGTGCAAAAAAAGAAAAGAAAACCTAAGTTTCATGAAAATGAATAGTTAGATTTTTATTTTATTTTTTGGCTTCAGAATTTTGCAATACTTGTAACTCTTGAGGATCATATATATATATATATATATATATATAATGTTTATATAATGACTAATTTTTTTTAAT
>NW_015658531.1:348111-352621 GCF_001515625.1 Sinocyclocheilus rhinocerous | reverse complement strand
AATGACTAATTAAAAAAAAAATTTTTTTAATCATTTTTAAATCGCAGTTTATACCCTCAGTAGTTCATTTTAAATAGTTATTACAATTTTAAATTTTGTTTAAAATAATTTTATCCATTGGACATGTCATTTTCAAAATATTAACCAGTCATTATAATTATACAAAAATATTAAGGTTTTTTTTAGTAAATTATTTGTTATTTTAATACTGTAATTCAGTTTAGTTTGTTTCTGCATTTATTTGTCCATTTCAGTTCTGTTTTCATCATGTTTTATGCACGTGATGCCACTGTTTTGCCTTGTTATTTGCATTCTCAGTTTTTATTTTGTGTGCTTGTGTTTCTCAGGCCCACGATACAGATCCAAGTTGTAGGCTAGTCAATATTGGTCAGTCAGTCGTATCTGAGGATCCGCGAATGAAACTGTGACCACAAACACAATTAACTTAAGTGAATTATATGGCAATCATCAGCGATATGCTTTCACACAAATAACTTTATTTTGGAATGTGTTGACACAAATTACTTATTTGAATTTTTCATTGATACAACATGGCACTGAGTGAGTTGTAAGAAACGAAATGCGTAGAGACGTTATTGCTTGATGACGTCAAGAACCGATGAATCGGCTTTTTGAACCGGTTCAATGAGCCGATCTGTCCGAAAAGAACCGGTTCGTGGAAATGAATCGGACTTTGCATTACTACAATTTAGTGTTTATCATTTTCATTTAGTCTTTAAGTTGAAGTTCTAAAATAACTCAAACTAAATAAACTACAACCTAATAAAACTATATAGACATTTAAAAAAAATCTAAACTAATAAAAATAAACAACACACAGACAAAACAAAAATGACTCACCCTTAAACTAAAATTAAGATGAAAACAGAAAAGGCAAAAAAAATAAAAAATAGTATAGCAACACTTACAAACAGCTTAATTGCATCTAAGTTTAAGACTGATTCTTGTATGAACTGATTCTTTTAATGAATCTGTCACAGAGTCATTTGTTTGTGAATCAGATTACACTGTTTTTTAATTACAGTAATACTGGTTCTCATTAATGTTTTTGATATAATCATGTAACCTCACCTTTACCTGTCTTCTTCTTTGACAGATGATTGCACAGATTTCATAAATTTTCCTGATCCCCTGAAATACAGAAGACAAACTTTAAAGTTTATTTATAATTCCAGTTTAACGTCACTGATTTTGTGTGATTAATGTTATGTTTTTTGTTGTTGTTAATTCTTCTGTTACCGTTGTCTAGCAGATCACTGAATCTTAAGACATGAGACAAAAAAAGTTCAGAGCTGAAATAAATAAAAGCTAATTCACCAAGGAATTATTTCTCATTAATCCGTCTCATTTATGCTTGAATGCAGCAAGCTGCTGCTACCATTTTTTTTTTTTCAGTTTGACTTCAATGCATCAACACCACCAGATAAAATGCTCCATCTACTGAAGAAAATCTGATCACGTTCATTTGTGTATTAAAATGCATAAGCCATTGTGTTTTCTGGTTTTGATAGCTATTAATAGAGGACCTATTTAAAAAGAGTGTAATTAACTGAAAATCTTTTTCTTTACAATGGGTGACGGGACTGATATACTGTATTATAGTTTTAACAAAAAAAAGTAGCATAATTACTAGGGGTGGGAGAAAAAAATAGATTCTCCGATGCATCGCGATTCTCTCTTCAACGATTCTGAATCGATTCTGAATATTTCAGAATCGATTCTTCTGAGCTTGGTTTTTCCCCCCGCAAATGGCACGTGTGCGCGTTAGAGACGCGGCGGGCTTCATTGCACACAGTGTTGCCAACTTAGCAATTTTGTTGCTAGATTTAGCAACTTTTCAGACTACCCTAGCAACTTTTTCTTCCAAAAGCACCTAGCAACAAATTTAGCTATTTTTAAAAATTTATTTGGCAACATTTAGCAACTTTTGATAAGTGACTCAAACGATAAAAAAGGCACACATTTTCCATCTAAATTACACAAAAAGAGGAAAACCAAAGATGCCTAGTAGTACACACATCACGTGACTTAAGTTAAATGCTATTTGCAATTGTTCAACAATAATTCAACGGATCTGCATGCTTTCTAATTGCTCTCGCGGTGCTTTGATGTCAAACACTGATCGAACTGCGCAGCGCCGCTTCAAGACGAACACACCTATTGTGATACACCTTTTTAGTAGCTTGTACCTGTGATTGTTGTTCAGTTAGTACACTATAAGAAAAATATCTAGAAAAATGGAAAGGGTACTAGTAATTTTCCAGGACATTATCCATTATCCATTATCCGTTGTAACTCTATAACCCGAAAACACAAAATACAATGCGTAATTTAAAATACAGGTAAAAAAAAACCTGTGAAAAATCATATTAACATAGTAGACTATTTTTACAGGCTTTTCTTAGAGTGTAGCATACAAACTAACTACTAATACACTGCTTAAAAGTATAATTGTTCAGAGCGTGTAGTTTTACAAGTTTACTAGCTAGTAAAAAAAAAAACTTAAATTGTAATTGTTTAAAAATGTGTAAGTGTTCAATAATTCAATGTTGTATTTAAAAATACAGTTATTCATATTTTCATATTATTATATAAGGCATTTATATTATTTCACAAACAATTTTTTTTAACAAATTAAAATTAACGTATACAAAATATATTTTTTGCTGAGATTTGATGCAGTGACACAGTTTTGCATCATGTCCTCCAACCTATACACCCGAATAGGTCGTTTGTCATTTTCCTGAAATACGACCCATAGGAGCGTTTACTACAGTTGCGCCCCTATAGTTAACAGGACACTTTCGTTTTAATGCATTGTATCATTTTATCTGTGTCATAATTCGGGTTTCGTGTAGCTCAATTGGTAGAGCATTGCGTTATACAATGATATGCAATCATGTGATCATGCGATGTGGGTTCGATCCCAGAGAACGCATATGCTCATAAAGTGAATATGCGCTATAAACCACTTTCCAACGTGTCTGTCAAATGCATAAATATAAACGAGTTTTGCTAAACCTCTGTAAGGGGTAGGTTTAGGGTTGGGGTAGGTGTAGGCGTTAGGAATTGTGATTTTATGGCGAGATTTTGCGTCACTTCCAGACGTAGCTGTATCCCAAATGAACTTGCATTTTGATTGGAAACATTGGTCATACGTCATTTCATGACGACAGACGTAACATGATGCTGTCATTATTTTTATGCCAGCTAGAGGGCGCTTAACTTTAAAATGTAAATATAGGTCGTAATAAGGTGCTTGCAAAAACGGCTATAGGGTCATTTTTTGGAGGAGGACAGTCTCCAATTTTGCGTCGTGATAATGTGATGACGTCATCGCGCAATGACATCACAACGTCATTTAGCAACTTTTAGCAACAAATTGACCTTCCTTTAGCAACATCCCATAAAAATGAGTTGGCAACACTGGGTGTATGGCTTCTTTCCAGTGTGAATCATCATGTGCCTTTGAAGGCTTGTTTTTCGATTGAAACTATTTCCACACAGTTTGCAGGTGAAAGGCTTCTCTCCAGTGTGAACCCTCATGTGGGCTTTAAGGTTTCCTTGGTGATCGAAACTCTTTCCACACCGTTGGCAGTTGAAATGACTTCTAGTTTCAGTCTTTTGAGCTCTTTTATGTGAGCAAATCTTTTCAGTCTGTGAGCAACTAGATGATTTTTGTCCAGTCATGAAATCATGATATTTCTAACACTGATCTTTGTCTTGCATTTCATTAAGTTCTTCATGCTCCTCTTTCAGCGCCATCAGGTCTAGGGCGAAAAGAGACAAATACAAGTTAACCCTTGTTTAAATGCAACAATGTAGAACAGAAAGCAACAATGGCCCAAATCTGCTATTCATGTCTAAAACAGGACTGTCAAACTCTTGTGGAGGGTCACAGTCCTGCAGAATTTAGATGCAACCAGCTCCAAACTTTAGTTTTCAAGTAATGAAGACCTTGATTCAGGTGTGTTCAATTAGAGTTGGAGCTAAACTCTGTGGCCCTCCTTTAGGGTTTATTATATGCCTTCACTTTGAAACTGCACTTTTTTAAACCTTTCATTTTATTTCCTGGTATTTTACATTATTTCCGAATGCAGCAATAAAATGTGACTCGTACACGATCTTTAATTTAACATTTTATACTATTTTATTTATTAATTAATTTTATAGCATTTATTTTTTGCCAAACTAGTTTCAAAGGTTTTATATATTTACCACTATTTTAATTCATGTTTAAATGCATCGCTTCAGAACAACATTAAGTATAAATACCTTCACATTTTTGTGATTTTATTGCACTTCAGAAGGTATGTAAAGATTCACTCAACTCACGATGTATGTTGTATTTAAAATTAGTTATTTATATTTTAATATTATATTATGCATTTATATGATTTTATAAACACAACATATTTAACATATTTAAAAAAAAATTTTTTGCTGAGATTTGATGCAGTGACACAATTTTGCATCGTGTGACGTCACC
>NW_015658531.1:343423-347669 GCF_001515625.1 Sinocyclocheilus rhinocerous | reverse complement strand
CATAACTAGCCTATTGTCTGTAAACTTTCAGATACTTAAAGAACACTTATTTTAAATAAGTAATTGTTTTAAAAAGTAGTCTGCTTATATAATAAAAATTAAATTTGATATAAAATTTATATGAAAATGTAGCCATGTGCAGTAATATTGAAAACAGAATGTGACGCATCGTGATATTGAGTTGATAATGATAATCATAATTGAATTGAATCATGAAACCAGTGAATATTCACACCCCTATTTTTAAAATGGCAGTACTGACATACAGAGATTCCAACTATAAACAAAAAGCATAGAAACTACAATTTTGGTTAAAATGTAAAGTTGTAAAGATGTATTTGCACAGCTGAAGAATTAATTAGGAAAAAATGTAGATCAAGAATAGTTTTGGAATCTGATCGTGAAGTGCCTAAAGATTCCCACCCCTAATAATTACCTAGGATCATAAAAACTCACCAGAGCCTGTGATTGCTGAAATATGGACCTTCAGGATGAAGGCTGACTTTGATTTTATAAATGTTCCCTTAATATCTGACCATTAATGTCCAAAGTGGAAACAGATGTTGTCTCATGTCTGTGATCAGTGTATAAACTTGTTCTTGACTTGTGCATCACTAGTCATTGAGATAAAGACCTGCGTCCTGCGGGCTGGATGTGTGCGTCTCTAGTGCTTCGGTCTCATCAGAGGATGCTGGGTGACTCTCTGTCATCTCAGGCTTTATTTCTTCAGCTCCTTCTAGGTGTGGAAAAGAAGGGTAATGCTGACTTTTGTGTTTACATGTGACATATCATGATTTCAGTTTTATTTCAATTAATTGTGGAGCCCAATTTTTTTTATTTTAATTATCCGTTTCATTTGCTTTTCATCAACTCTTGAATCCCAGTTTAGGAAACCCTGGACTTAAAGGAACAGTTGACCTTAAATCTTCTGTTATCATTTCTCCACCTGTTCATTCTGTTTATGCAGTGACAGCTCATAGTGACGGGCAAATATCAGAGTACGTGTTTGGAGCAACATGAGGGTGAGTAAATATTGACAGTTTATATGTTTGGACTAGTTTGGTCAGTTTTGAACCTGTTGAGCTTGGCTCTGTCTGGTTCTTCAGGTCATCAAATGATGGAGATCTTGAAGCTTGTAGATTCTTGAGCTCTGCAAAGCTTTCCTCTGTTTCTGTAGATAGCAGGATATTCATTAAATGTTGTTCTTAAATATCTATCTATCTATCTATCTATACATACACACACACACACACATATAGACTTAAAAAGTTAGTTCGCCCTTCTACAAATTGGAATTCATAACGTCATGGCATTAAATGTAAAAAATCTACCTCAATGTTTTTGCTTTATTTTCCAATTCAAATATTTAAAGATCCTTAAATCAAGACCCATTTACTTGAGATGCTAAACTACTATATGAAGTCTTGTTTTTTTTTTTTTTTGTTAATTAAGTGAGTTTGTTTAAAACAAGAACAAATATCTGCCAATGGGATATGAAAACTTATTTTCCCTTTGAGTTAAGTAGATTTTTCTGAGCCCAATGGCAGATATTTGTCCCTTTTTTAAACAAACTCAGTTCATTTTGATGCATTTCTCAGAAAACAAGACTTCTTATCATATGTCGTTCTTGCATGTTAAAATGTTTTAGACATTTGCACTGGAAAACAAGACAAAAATACTGAGGAAGAACATTATCCTATGATCACACTCCAAAAAAGTAAAGGTATTTCCATATTCTAATTCAGCAATTATTATTTTTTTTTTGTAAAAAGCAATGGAGATTAGTTTGAAGTTGGATTTTCAAACTTTAAAGTGCTGGTAATGCAATTTATTGTGTTCTCCATAGACATTTTATTGACATATTGTGTTCCCTTCAGTTTATTCCTTACATTTTCTTTAATTGGTCTTTAAAAAAGTCTTAAAATGTCCTAAATTTACCTTCATAAAACTTGCAGAAACCCTGTTATATTATGTAAATTTGTTAATTAAGTGAGTTTGTTTAAAACAAGAACAAATATCTGCCAATGGGATATGAAAACTTATTTTCCCTTTGAGTTAAGTAGATTTTTCTGAGCCCAATGGCAGATATTTGTCCCTTTTTTAAACAAACTCAGTTCATTTTGATGCATTTCTCAGAAAACAAGACTTCTTATCATATGTCGTTCTTGCATGTTAAAATGTTTTAGACATTTGCACTGGAAAACAAGACAAAAATACTGAGGAAGAACATTATCCTATGATCACACTCCAAAAAATAAAGGTATTTCCATATTTTAATTCAGCAATTATTTTTTTTTTTTTGTAAAAAGCAATGGAGATTAGTTTGAAGTTGGATTTTCAAACTTTAAAGTGCTAGTAATGCAATTTATTGTGATCTCCATAGACATTTTATTGACATATTGTGTTCCCTTCAGTTTATTCCTTACATTTTCTTTAATTGGTCTTTAAAAAAGTCTTAAAATGTCCTAAATTTACCTTCATAAAACTTGCAGAAACCCTGTTATATTATGTAAATATAAAGTGCATTTTATCCCCAGATGAAAACATTTGTTTTAGATTTAGTTTTGAACATGTATCTTTACAGACGGAGGAGGCACCTAACGCAGGAGAAGCAGCGCCGTCGATGATCCCGCTCTCAGAGCTGATGTCTCCGAAGAGGAACCGTATCTTCTGGTGCGCGTGCTGAGTGTTGGAGGATCCGTGGACGGCGTTCTCCAGCATGTCTTTAGCGAAGCGTGCTCTCAGGGACCCCGGGGCTGCTTGTCTTGCCGCACTGGGGTCCGTGGGGCCCATGGCCGCCCTCCACTCCTCCACCGCGTTCTCCTTGGTCAGAACCATCATCGTACACGGGCCGCTGCAGAGAAACAAACCATGATTGATCTTACCTGTGTTCTGCATGAAGCCTTCCAGTTCAGTTAAGTCATGTTTAATGGTGAACTCACCGACACATGTAATCCACCAGCTGACTGAAGAAGGGTTTGTCCCGGTGCTCTTTATAAAACTCTTCTGCCATCTCTCTGGACAGAACCGTGTCCTTCAGACGGGAGATGTTGAATCCTCTGCCCCGAATCTCCTCCAGGATTTCCTCTGATATGAGCAGAAACACGCCAAATAAACAGTGAGTTTCTTGTTATTAATATTCTTATATTTTAATTTCATATACACTACATTTGTAAGTCTGGGGTCAGTAAGATTTTAATAAAGCAAGAGATTAACAGTTTTATTAATCAGCATTAAATTGATCAAAAGTGACAGTAAAGACATTAATAATGTTGCAAAAGACTTTTGCACTTTCTATTCTTCTGTGAATCCTGATAAATCAAATGTATTATGTTTCCACAAAAAGTATGAAGCAGCACAACTGCTTTCAACATTGATAATAATCAGAAATGTTTCTTGAGCAGCAAATCAGCATATTAGAATGATTTCTGAAGATCATGTGACACTGAAGACTGGAGTAATGATGCTGAAAATCCAGCTTTGCATCACAGAAATAAATTACATGTTACAGTATTATTATTTTGAATTGGAATAATGTTTAACCTGATGCTGAAAATTCAGCTTTGATCACAGCAATAAATTACATGTTACAGTATTATTATTTTGAATTGGAATAATGTTTAACTATTTTTGCTGTATTTTTGACCAGATAAATGCAGCCTTGGTGAGCAGAAGAGATGTCTCTCAAAAACAAAAAAAGTTTTGCAGAGCTCAAACAGTTTGAACTTTCAGTTTGCACTATATTTCAGCAGTCTCATCAGTATTTATCGCTTTGACATGTTTGAAAAGCATTGCTGTATTGATATTTTGTTCAAAAGCTCTAGCCGCAACTATTATATTTCGTACAATAAATTCAATCAGACTTCATTCAGACTGTTTTGTAAATTATTTTAATGCTAAGTGTATCTATTAACCTTTTTTTCTAAACATTTTATAAATTCTTCTTTTAAAAAATTTAAAATTTTTATCTCCCATTGGCATTTATTCATCTTTCAAATTGTAACTGGCATCATATTTGCACACCAAATTTACCTTGTTTCTTACATGTTCATACTTAATTATATTTTGTCTGGTCTTTCAAGGCATTAATGTTTGCCTACAAAACCACCACTGGCTCTGCACCCCTTTATCTAAATTCATTACTTCAGACTTATGTGCCTCTAGAAGCTTGCGTTCTGTAAGTGAACGTTGCTTTATTGTGCCATCACAAAGAAGCACAAAATCACTTTCACAGACTTTTACATTA
>NW_015658531.1:330683-340299 GCF_001515625.1 Sinocyclocheilus rhinocerous | reverse complement strand
AACTGAACTATTTTAATAGTTGAAACGGTAGTATAAGCTTTTTTTGGGAAAAGGGGAAAAAAGACGGGCTATATTTGAGACCCGTGCAGGGCTTTAATCCACTTCATCCAGCGCTGTTTTGTTCTCATCTGTGAGCATGCTCTTGATATATGTATTTTAGGTGTGTAAATTTATAATTGCCTTTTCATTATTTTTTCAGTTTTATTTAAATTTGTAGTTAAAACAACTAAAAATAAATGTATTTTAAAGTTTATAATTAGACAGCCTTTGCACACAGGCTTACGCTGAAAACAACAAAATGGAACCTCAAGGTTGATCTAGGAAAATGTGTGCAAATGTATAGGGCCCCATTCCTATATTTTGCCTGAGGCCCCCAATTCACTAAATCCGCCCCTGATCCCTCTCCACTCTTTGGTCTGTGTTCGGGGTGACTGCTGATATGATACCCTTGTGTTGGGTGTCTGGTTTGATGACGGCGAGCGTGTCCTCCGGTGGGAAGAAGAAGCCGATCTCCCTCTCCGCCTCCTCTGAGCTTCCACTGCCGTGAAGCTGATTAATGCTGGAGCTCCCGCAGGAAAACTGGGCTCGCAGACTACATTAGAACCACATACAGAGAAACGGTCAAGAGCCCACTGACCATTTAAACGCATCTATTATAAATAAACATGATATGATATACAATAACACACTAAGCTGAGCAAATGAGGGAAATGTCCTGAAGAAATCAAACTATTATAAATCTCAGTTTACCTGTCAGGTTGCTCATTCTTAGCCTGGATGGGGTCTTTGGGTCCCAGGATGTTCCTCCAGTGTTCCACGG
This sequence comes from Sinocyclocheilus rhinocerous, assembly GCF_001515625.1. Classification (NCBI taxonomy): domain Eukaryota; kingdom Metazoa; phylum Chordata; class Actinopteri; order Cypriniformes; family Cyprinidae; genus Sinocyclocheilus; species Sinocyclocheilus rhinocerous. The sequence continues at coordinate 339,479 of NW_015658531.1, read as the reverse complement.
CTCGCTCCTTCACTAGCGCTAATGCTAACACAGGCCCGCTGTGAACGACAGCAGAGACTCTTCATTACACGCTGTAAGTCTTCTGGCTTCTTCATTTACACATTATTTTCATGTAATTAGCAACTATGTAGCTAAGATTACAATTAAGCTTAATTTGAAGATAAAAAAATAACTTGTTTTTTTACAGTCCTTTTTAGATTCGATAAGACAGCATTCATAATTCAGAATGAATAGCATATTTTATATCTAATAATTATATTAATAATTATAATTTTGATAAAACTGGAGTTGTTTCAGTATCATTGATATACTATTGTAGTTTTTGTTAATGTTTTGAATTAGAATATATTGTTATATTTTGTTTGCACTGTAATTTAAAACTTAATTTTATTGTTTTTGTCATTTTTAGTGATTTAAAAAAAAAATGTCTTTATAGTATTTATTACTTTTTATGTATTAGCTTTAGTTGATTTAGTTTTAGTTAAAACAAAAGTGAGAAAAGTTGCTACATTTATTTTAAGTAACAACATTTTTTATATATATGTGTGTGTGCATGTGTATATATACAGTATATATATATATAGAGAGAGAGATTTTAAAATATAAAAAAAAATTTCAGCTAACATTTATTAAGCATTTATTAATTTCAGGTAACATTTATTTGGCTGAAGGGCGTTAGGCACGACATGAAGCGGAGTGGATCGCTGACCAATCAGAATGGTTATCTATCTATCTATCTATAAAATATTTTCAGGTGACATTTATTTTAAATAATGATTCTGTAATTATACTCATTTTGAAAATTTTAGTAAAACATTTTAGGTAACCGTAATATCCATGTTTTGACATCCAAAAATGAGAACTGCTCAAAAATGCTGTTGTATTCTATTTTGCAAAACTGGCCTTAATAACTATAAATCTCAAGCTGAAGCTTTTCAAATGCATTTAATTTCCATATTGAATTACTTTATTAATTTAAAGGGATCGTTCACCCAGAAGTGAAAATTCTGTCATCATATACTCACCCATACGTTTTTACAAACCTGAGTTTCTTCTGTTGAACAAAAAAAAGAAGATACTTTGAAGAATGTTGATAACCAAGCAGTCGCAGGTAGCCACTGACCTTTATTGTATTTTTCCCATAGAATGGAAGTCAATGGGTACCAGCAACTGTTTGGTTGGCCACAGTTGCTGGTAGCCATTCAGCAGACTAAAGAAATTCATACAGGTTTAGAACGACATGAGAGTGTGTAAATGATGATGGAATTTTCATTTTTGGGTGAACTATCCCTTTAAGCAGAGAGCCATGTAACAGAACACTGAAACTGCTAATTCTGTATTCTGATTGGATGAGTCTGAAAGGTTCTACCTGGTTCTGAAACCATTCTATAATTACATAAGCTACATTGCTTGGCGATAATTCAAATGATTATTAATAATGCATGCTTGTACTGTATATGTTGAAAATTGGCATGTTTTATCATATCACGGTTGCTGCTGTTGTAATAAACCGCTTGACTCGGCACAGGCTTATTGTTTTTCCACAGCATCAGATGTGTGATGAATGCGATCGCTCACCTGGTCATGCTCTCCAGCAGGCTGGGGAAGTATTCCTGCTCCAGATGATCGCTGTAGAACTGCCTGACCTGATCCTCAGACAGCATGAGCTCTCTCTGCATGACCACTGTAAATCCTGCTTCATGGATCTGGCCCAGAATCTCCTCTACAAACACATCTGCACTTTACTCCCTGACTGTTAGAGCTCCAGCTTAATCACCCTGGCCTGCACTAGCAGTCAAAGGTTTGGACACATCTACTCATTCTCTCATCATGACACTTTCACACATTGTGGAATAACAGTAAAGTCATCGAAACTACAAAATAACACAAATGGAGGAGTGTTGTTATTGTTAACGAAAACTAAAACTTGTTTCAGTTAATTGACATAAAGCTGAAATCAAATATTATATCAAAAATTTTAGATGATGCTTTGGCAACTAACTGAAATAAAATAAGTTGAAGTGCTAAAACTGAAATAAAAATGAAGCTAAATAGAAATAGAAAAAATAAATAAAAAATACTGAAATAAAAGTAAAGCCAAAGAAATATATTTTAAAAAACTTGGCAAAAGTTTAAATTACTAAAACTTAAACTAAACTTAAAATTAAAACTAAAAATATGTTAAAATAAACTTATAACATCGATATTTATATAAAATGGTTTGATGACGGCGAGCGTGTCCTCCGGTGGGAAGAAGAAGCCGATCTCCCTCTCCGCCTCCTCTGAGCTTCCACTGCCGTGAAGCTGATTAATGCTGGAGCTCCCGCAGGAAAACTGGGCTCGCAGACTACATTAGAACCACATACAGAGAAACGGTCAAGAGCCCACTGACCATTTAAACGCATCTATTATAAATAAACATGATATGATATACAATAACACACTAAGCTGAGCAAATGAGGGAAATGTCCTGAAGAAATCAAACTATTATAAATCTCAGTTTACCTGTCAGGTTGCTCATTCTTAGCCTGGATGGGGTCTTTGGGTCCCAGGATGTTCCTCCAGTGTTCCACGGCTCGCTCCTTCACTAGCGCTAATGCTAACACAGGCCCGCTGTGAACGACAGCAGAGACTCTTCATTACACGCTGTAAGTCTTCTGGCTTCTTCATTTACACATTATTTTCATGTAATTAGCAACTATGTAGCTAAGATTACAATTAAGCTTAATTTGAAGATAAAAAAATAACTTGTTTTTTTACAGTCCTTTTTAGATTCGATAAGACAGCATTCATAATTCAGAATGAATAGCATATTTTATATCTAATAATTATATTAATAATTATAATTTTGATAAAACTGGAGTTGTTTCAGTATCATTGATATACTATTGTAGTTTTTGTTAATGTTTTGAATTAGAATATATTGTTATATTTTGTTTGCACTGTAATTTAAAACTTAATTTTATTGTTTTTGTCATTTTTAGTGATTTAAAAAAAAAATGTCTTTATAGTATTTATTACTTTTTATGTATTAGCTTTAGTTGATTTAGTTTTAGTTAAAACAAAAGTGAGAAAAGTTGCTACATTTATTTTAAGTAACAACATTTTTTATATATATGTGTGTGTGCATGTGTATATATACAGTATATATATATATAGAGAGAGAGATTTTAAAATATAAAAAAAATTTCAGCTAACATTTATTAAGCATTTATTAATTTCAGGTAACATTTATTTGGCTGAAGGGCGTTAGGCACGACATGAAGCGGAGTGGATCGCTGACCAATCAGAATGGTTATCTATCTATCTATCTATAAAATATTTTCAGGTGACATTTATTTTAAATAATGATTCTGTAATTATACTCATTTTGAAAATTTTAGTAAAACATTTTAGGTAACCGTAATATCCATGTTTTGACATCCAAAAATGAGAACTGCTCAAAAATGCTGTTGTATTCTATTTTGCAAAACTGGCCTTAATAACTATAAATCTCAAGCTGAAGCTTTTCAAATGCATTTAATTTCCATATTGAATTACTTTATTAATTTAAAGGGATCGTTCACCCAGAAGTGAAAATTCTGTCATCATATACTCACCCATACGTTTTTACAAACCTGAGTTTCTTCTGTTGAACAAAAAAAAGAAGATACTTTGAAGAATGTTGATAACCAAGCAGTCGCAGGTAGCCACTGACCTTTATTGTATTTTTCCCATAGAATGGAAGTCAATGGGTACCAGCAACTGTTTGGTTGGCCACAGTTGCTGGTAGCCATTCAGCAGACTAAAGAAATTCATACAGGTTTAGAACGACATGAGAGTGTGTAAATGATGATGGAATTTTCATTTTTGGGTGAACTATCCCTTTAAGCAGAGAGCCATGTAACAGAACACTGAAACTGCTAATTCTGTATTCTGATTGGATGAGTCTGAAAGGTTCTACCTGGTTCTGAAACCATTCTATAATTACATAAGCTACATTGCTTGGCGATAATTCAAATGATTATTAATAATGCATGCTTGTACTGTATATGTTGAAAATTGGCATGTTTTATCATATCACGGTTGCTGCTGTTGTAATAAACCGCTTGACTCGGCACAGGCTTATTGTTTTTCCACAGCATCAGATGTGTGATGAATGCGATCGCTCACCTGGTCATGCTCTCCAGCAGGCTGGGGAAGTATTCCTGCTCCAGATGATCGCTGTAGAACTGCCTGACCTGATCCTCAGACAGCATGAGCTCTCTCTGCATGACCACTGTAAATCCTGCTTCATGGATCTGGCCCAGAATCTCCTCTACAAACACATCTGCACTTTACTCCCTGACTGTTAGAGCTCCAGCTTAATCACCCTGGCCTGCACTAGCAGTCAAAGGTTTGGACACATCTACTCATTCTCTCATCATGACACTTTCACACATTGTGGAATAACAGTAAAGTCATCGAAACTACAAAATAACACAAATGGAGGAGTGTTGTTATTGTTAACGAAAACTAAAACTTGTTTCAGTTAATTGACATAAAGCTGAAATCAAATATTATATCAAAAATTTTAGATGATGCTTTGGCAACTAACTGAAATAAAATAAGTTGAAGTGCTAAAACTGAAATAAAAATGAAGCTAAATAGAAATAGAAAAAAAATAAAAAATACTGAAATAAAAGTAAAGCCAAAGAAATATATTTTAAAAAACTTGGCAAAAGTTTAAATTACTAAAACTTAAACTAAACTTAAAATGAAAACTAAAAATATGTTAAAATAAACTTATAACATCGATATTTATATAAAATATATAATATTTAAAATATTATTAAAATATGAATAAATATTAATACAAATTAAAATAGCATATAACTAATGCTAGAATAAATGAAATGTAAATAAAGCCAAATAGAAATATATAATTTTTTTAAATAATAAAAATGGAAAAAGCACATAAAATTAATAAAATCTAAATTAAAATGAAAACTGAAAAATAAAAAAAGCTTAAATCATTATATTTATATAAAATATTATATTTTAAAATAAATAAATATTTTAAGAATTAATGCAAATTATAATACTATTATATAATAATACACACTGAAATGGATGTTTGGGAATGATGTAGTGATCAATAAATGTAAGTCATATGTTGGTTGACTCAAAGTGTTAAGGCTGATTTATACTTCTGCGTCAGACCTACGCCGTAGCTTACGCATAGACGCACACCCATACGCCGTAGCCTGACGTGCACCTCTCCAAAAATCTAACAGCTTTATTAATATTTTATTTTATATTAGCATCTGTTTTTATATTTTATAGTTTTTATTTTAATTTTAGTTTGTGTGAGTTATTTTGTTATAGTATTTGTTTTTTTTTGTTTCTATTTAGCTTTATTTTTATTTCAGTTTTAGTAATTTTAAGTACTTCAGCTTAAATTTATTCTAGTTATTTTCAGATATTTGTATTTTTTTATTTAATGTGATTTGGATTTGAGATTTGGATTTTTGAACAAGATCTTTCTTTGCATTACCATAATGCAAATGTCAGAGGGACTGCTTATGTTCATGTGTCACTCCTACATAAAGTCTATATATTTCTTTTCCTGGGAATGAAGTACCTCTCCGGCTGCTGCATCCTGGCCTCTTCGACATCCGGTGGACCGATGAATTCCCGCCAGGCTGGGATGACGTCCTCACAGCCCTCCGTCTTAGAAATGAGCAGGACATGCGACGGGCCGCTCGACATAAACTGGATGAGCTCCTGACAGTAAGGCTGGAAGAACACACACAAGCACACACACTTCACATGACACACTGGCATTCTGCCACTACACACCATCAGCAAAAACATTAAAAAACATGCTATTTTTAGACTTTTTCTTCATTTTACCTCTGCGGCTTTGTGTTGATAGAAGTCTTGAGCTTCTGCTTCACTCAGCGTTCTCTCCTCATGGGCCAAAATCACAAAACCTGCATCCTGAATCTAGAAACAAAATATGCATTCAGGAAGAAATAGTGTTCAGCTGTTTATCCATGTGGCAAATATCATATGAATATAAGCAACTTTAAAAGATGCAACAATGTAAGTTCATAGTTTTTTTTACCTTCATATTGTTCCAAACATGTAAATATTAACAGCATAAAGGTTTCAAATGACTGATTGTGAAAAATAATGACAACTTTCATTTTTGGGTTTATTTATCCCTTAAACTGAGCTCTTACCTTCATAATAATCTCATCTGCTTTGCCGTGTGCCACCACATCTGGCTTGATTATTGCCACTGTGCAAGACTTTTTAGCAGGAACTAAGACAAACCAGAGCAGGTAAATTCAGCCAACAGGACAATTACAATTAATGTAATGACGTTTAATGAAGGAAAATCATTACCAATCACATCTTCATCATGTGGGTGATCCTTAATGTCATCATTCACCTCTTCTTCCTCAGTTAAACCTTCATCTGTCACCTGGAATGACATCTCTTTCATGTTACTACTTTAAAAAGCCCCTAACAATAAAGGATAATTATTTCTGATGTATAATAATGATAATATTGCAATATATAATATTGTATATATCTATCTGTATTTATGTTCTACCGTTAGTGTTATCTGCATGCACCAAGGGTCTGAGAGTAACGCAATTTCAATCCTCTGTGTGTATGTGCTGTACATGTGGAAGAATTGACAATAAAGCAGACTTGACTTGACTTGACTAATTAGATTATTATTAAATTATTAAATAAAATTATATATAATTAAATCATTATAATTATATTTATTATATAGATTAAAAGATCCCTGACAACAATAAGTGATAATTATTTCAGACTCTCTCTCTCTTAGTTAGTCTGCTATCAACGGCTCATGCCTCCGTTACTAGGTTTAAAATGATGTTTTGGAATTGGCAACAGAGGCGTTGGATGAGATGCGGAAGAAATTAATCATACTCTCAATAGCGTTTTAAGTAGAAAAACCGGACAAATGCCTTGAAATATATCATCTGATCGATGTCTTGAGGTGTGGTAATCGTAGTATAAGTGGAATAATTGACTTCAACTATTCCTCACATAATTGAGAGCTATCAGTTTAACATTTATTAGACTTTAAAAAATAACAACTAATTTAAGTGAACTTAAAACAATCTTCACATAAACCCAGTAAATGTCACCTGTGCCCTTCAGCAAGTATAGAAAATATAATTTAATAAAGTTATCAAACACTAAATTCTAAATTAAATAGAGATAAAGCTTAAAACTACAGAAGTTATTGATTTCCTCTTTTTTATTTTGTTCTTTGATTAACAGACATCACTATGGAAGCCTGTTTCCGCCACTGAATAAAAAATAAAAAAGGTAATTGCGACTTATCTCACAATTCTGACTTTTTTTCTCGCAATTGCGAGTTTACATCTCAGAATTGCGTCATATAAACTCACAATTCTGACTTTTTTTTCTCAGAATTGTGTGATTTAAACTCATAATTGCAAGAAATAAAGTCAGAAATATAAACTTAGTTATAAAGTCCAGTTTTAAGGAGAAAAAAAAAAGACTGATATGTTCTCAGAATTGCGAGTTTATATCTCACAATTCTAACTTTATAACTCGCAATTGCGAATTTATATCACGCAAATCTGAGAAAAAAGGCAGAATTGCGAGCTTGTATCAGGCAATTGTGAGATGTAAACTTATAATTGTGAGAAAAAAAAGTCAGAATTGTGAGATAAGTCGCAATTTTTTGATTCAGTGGCAGAAACGGGCTTCCATACATCACAGCAGCTGGTTATTAGGATATTTTGGCTGCTACTTTAAGAGCTGCCGCTGCTGAACTTGATGCGGATCTGATACTGCTTTAAATGTGACTTTTAAGGCAGCTTTTAATCACCTTTTTTGTAACTTCGTGACTTAACTGATGACATAACCACGACATTACATGCTCAGAGTTTCTTTCGTGCTTTGAAATGAAATGATACATGCATATATATGTAGATTGCACCTCATACTGGACTACATTTCCATAATTTCTTCCCAAATAATTTTTTTCCAGATTCAGGCGTCATCTGTTGTCCACACAGTAATAACGACAGGTGTGTGGAGTAACTCACCTCCCTGCGTGCCGCCCCGTGTTCTAGGACGTTCTTCTCTTTGCTCAGCTCTTCCTGTATCACCCTCTGCAGGAGAGGAGCATTTGGTCCCCGCAGAACAGACACCAGCTGCCCACCCTACAACATGACAACACCAGCCCATCATGTCCAGCAAACAGATCAGGTGTGAACACCATCTCACTGCAACATGTCACTTTCACAACAGCACATATTTCAAAATTAAGCCTGTTTTCCACTGAAGCTTATTTCCACCACTGAATAAAAGTATAAACAAGGTAATTGCAACTTTTTATCTAAGAATTCTGACTTTTTTCTTACAATTGCGAGTTTACATCTCACAGTTCTAACTTTTTCCCTGAATTCTGAGTTTATATCTCACAATTCAGACTTTTTTCTCAGAATTCTGAATTTACATCTTGCAATTCTGGGTTTTTTTCTCGCCATGGAATAAAAATATTAAACTTGATTACTTTTTTATCTTACTACTTTTTTTTTTTTCTCTTGCAGTTGCAAGTTTATATCTGTTTAAGTTCATATCTGACAGAATTATGAGATAAGAAGTCAGAATTACCTTTTTTAATTTGTTTTCCCCCCCGTGGCTCAAATAAGCTTCAATAGCTTTAGGACTATTTAATAAATTTTATTTGTTTATTTGTTTGTTTGTTTACTTTTTTATTTAAAATTTTTTTTTTGCATTGTTTCCCATTAT
>NW_015658531.1:296731-328146 GCF_001515625.1 Sinocyclocheilus rhinocerous | reverse complement strand
TTCGCGAGCGACAACCAATAGGAGTGAAGAATCTGTCAGTGGCGCTCACACGTCACCGTCTCGAGTGCAGGCAAGACGGGACAGATTTCCTGATGCGTAGAAAAGAAACTGTTGGCTGTTGAAGTGAGTTTGATGCATACATTGATGGTTCGAGTTGTTATTTATATGATGCAGTGAGCAGTTTAGCTCCGGTTAATGATTTAATGCACGGGCACTGCTGTAGTTTATATAACAACACTCTCCAACAGCAGAATGCTACTTTTATTTCTTTTAAGTCTAATTCCTAGTCAAGCGCCGGAAGTGATCTCTCGCGCGTATACGTCACTCATTGTTTACACAGTGCACAGTCATTGTAGGTACGACGGCTAATCAAAATGGTACTTACTTGCGCTTATCCGGATTGTTCAATCCGACTTAAAACTAAAAGATTACGTTCTCTCGCGCTAACTCATTCGGGAGTGGTGACTTTCCATGTATTCCCAACTTCTGAGCCTGCTCGCCTGAAGTTATGGTTGATTGCTCTTCGGCTGGATATCAACACACCCTTTAACGTAAACTACGCCAGAGCGCGTACACACCTAGCGCATCGGATGCCGTGCGTGCGCCCAAAGACAGTTGGACATAGTGGTGTATTAGAGGTAAAAAAATGATATAAATACTGTTCGGTTTCTGGCACAAACCGATCGTTTCGTGTCTTAGGACATCAATGTGTCGTCACGAGCCGCAGGGTTTAATTTGGATTTGTCTGTGCATGTTTTTTTTACTCTCATAGATTTTGTTACCATTGCCATGCATTATACGACTGATAGACTGCAACGGTTAAAGTTAAAAATCATCGTATGTGTTCTACTGAAGAAACAAAGTCACCTACATCTTGGATGCCCTGGGGGTAAGCAGATAAACATCAAATTTTCATTTTTAGGTGAACTATCCCTTTAAGCAGGGCTCAGGGCAGAAATGCCATTGCCGCTGACAAAAAACTGTGTGGGTAAAAATTTCCCTCTTTGTGAATTCCAGAATGTGTTCTTTTTATTTTTTTATCTATTTTTTTTAATTTTTTTTAAGTACATGATCAGATTTCTAGCATTTAAATTCAATTTTACAATATATTAAAATTAGTGCTGTCAGTCGATTAAAAATATTAACTAATCACACTTTTTTTCTGAGATTAATCGCGATTAATCCCACCTAACGTTAAGGTTTTTAAATGCATCACTGATACCAATACTACTGATCTCTCTAGGAAATAGTTCTTTTTTTCCTCGTATTTAAACAGACTATAACCATTCAGCATTACAGTATAATTAAGGGCTATCAATTTTAACATTTATTAGACTTTAAAAAATAACAACTAATTTAAGTGAACTTAAAACAATCTTCACATAAACCCAGTAAATGTCACCTGTGCCCTTCAGCAAGTATAGAAAATATAATTTAATAAAGTTATCAAACACTAAATTCTAAATTAAATAGAGATAAAGCTTAAAACTACAGAAGTTATTGATTTCCTCTTTTTTATTTTGTTCTTTGATTAACAGACATCACTATGGAAGCCTGTTTCCGCCACTGAATAAAAAATAAAAAAGGTAATTGCGACTTATCTCACAATTCTGACTTTTTTTCTCGCAATTGCGAGTTTACATCTCAGAATTGCGTCATATAAACTCACAATTCTGACTTTTTTTTCTCAGAATTGTGTGATTTAAACTCATAATTGCAAGAAATAAAGTCAGAAATATAAACTTAGTTATAAAGTCCAGTTTTAAGGAGAAAAAAAAAAGACTGATATGTTCTCAGAATTGCGAGTTTATATCTCACAATTCTAACTTTATAACTCGCAATTGCGAATTTATATCACGCAAATCTGAGAAAAAAGGCAGAATTGCGAGCTTGTATCAGGCAATTGTGAGATGTAAACTTATAATTGTGAGAAAAAAAAGTCAGAATTGTGAGATAAGTCGCAATTTTTTGATTCAGTGGCAGAAACGGGCTTCCATACATCACAGCAGCTGGTTATTAGGATATTTTGGCTGCTACTTTAAGAGCTGCCGCTGCTGAACTTGATGCGGATCTGATACTGCTTTAAATGTGACTTTTAAGGCAGCTTTTAATCACCTTTTTTGTAACTTCGTGACTTAACTGATGACATAACCACGACATTACATGCTCAGAGTTTCTTTCGTGCTTTGAAATGAAATGATACATGCATATATATGTAGATTGCACCTCATACTGGACTACATTTCCATAATTTCTTCCCAAATAATTTTTTTCCAGATTCAGGCGTCATCTGTTGTCCACACAGTAATAACGACAGGTGTGTGGAGTAACTCACCTCCCTGCGTGCCGCCCCGTGTGCTAGGACGTTCTTCTCTTTGCTCAGCTCTTCCTGTATCACCCTCTGCAGGAGAGGAGCATTTGGTCCCCGCAGAACAGACACCAGCTGCCCACCCTACAACATGACAACACCAGCCCATCATGTCCAGCAAACAGATCAGGTGTGAACACCATCTCACTGCAACATGTCACTTTCACAACAGCACATATTTCAAAATTAAGCCTGTTTTCCACTGAAGCTTATTTCCACCATGGAATAAAAGTATAAATAAGGTAATTGCAACTTTTTATCTAAGAATTTTGACTTTTTCCTTACAATTGCGAGTTTACATCTCACAGTTCTAACTTTTTCCCTGAATTCTGAGTTTATATCTCACAATTCAGACTTTTTTCTCAGAATTCTGAATTTACATCTTGCAATTCTGGGTTTTTTTCTCGCCATGGAATAAAAATATTAAACTTGATTACTTTTTTATCTTACTACTTTTTTTTTTTTCTCTTGCAGTTGCAAGTTTACAGCTCCCCACCCTACAACATGACAACACCATCCCATCATGTCCAGCAAACAGATCAGGTGTGAACACCATCTCACAGGAACATGTCACTTTCACAACAGTACATATTTCAAAATTAAGCCTGTTTTCCACTGAAGCTTATTTCCACCACTGAATAAAAGTATAAACAAGGTAATTGCAACTTTTTATCTAAGAATTCTGACTTTTTTCTTACAATTGCGAGTTTACATCTCACAGTTCTAACTTTTCCCCTGAATTCTGAGTTTATATCTCACAATTCAGACTTTTTTCTCAGAATTCTGAATTTACATCTTGCAATTCTGGGTTTTTTTCTCGCCATGGAATAAAAATATTAAACTTGATTACTTTTTTATCTTACTACTTTTTTTTTTTTCTCTTGCAGTTGCAAGTTTATATCTGTTTAAGTTCATATCTGACAGAATTATGAGATAAGAAGTCAGAATTACCTTTTTTAATTTGTTTTCCCCCCCGTGGCTCAAATAAGCTTCAATAGCTTTAGGACTATTTAATAAATTTTATTTGTTTATTTGTTTGTTTGTTTACTTTTTTATTTAAAATTTTTTTTTTGCATTGTTTCCCATTATTTCCAGCACAATTAAGCACACTTTTCCCCGAAATGTAAATTATTATAATGCATCCAGATGTTTTACTTTTGAATTTGTTTTTAAATAATTACAATTATTTTACCTCTCATTAAACTCTATTACTTTAAAACAGTATTTTATTTATATCGGCATAAATTAATAGCAGTGCAACTGATACCTCTATGATATATAAATCCTTTACAATTTAAATTATATATATTAATAGTTTTATCACATCACAGTAATGAGATTTGGGTAAAATGTGCTGAATTGTATATAATTGTGTATTATGCTGAATAATGCATACAATTTGAATGCAGTCATCTTTGTCTATATGCAAAATATGTTTTCTTCTTTTGTTCATTTATTTTGGAGTGAAATCTGAATTAAGAATTAAGTCTGTTTCCTTAACAGGTTTTGCGTCATGTACCCATGTATTATTTGCCTATTTTAACTTGCATTCAGTTTCAGACCCACCGCATAAAACAGAAAGGTGGGCTCACACTTCCTTCTGTACTTCTCCAGAGCTTCAATCCCATCAGCCTCAGCCTGCAGGGATGATAAGACGGCGTGACAGAAATGTCGACCTTTAGAATGATTGTTTGTGTGCAATCTAATCTCCAGAGCGGCTTATCTTACTGTGGCAAAATGCAGCAGCTCGTCTCCCAGCTCATTCTTGATTTTTCTAAAGAGACTGACGACGGCGCGGCAGGGTCCACACCACTGCTGGTACACATCCGCCACTGACACACACACAACAATCACCACTGCAAAACTCAGACTGCACTTACAGACTTTTGCAGCTCTGCTTAACGTATAAGAAACCAGACAGACAGACCAGCAGAGAGTAATGAGACAGAAAACTGTTTCAACATCTGTGCTGCACAGTTTCTTTGTGTACAAAGCAGAATCTCAGTGTGATCAAATGTTGCTGATCTTTTCTCTTCACTTTTCTTCACTGTTTTTGTCAAAAGTTTTTAAGTATTATTGCCACAGTTGATAGATAGTAAAAACGATATATAAGTTAGATAGAGAGAGAGAGAGAGAGAAAGATGGATAGATGGACAGATAGAGAGATGAATAGATAGAGAGAGAGATGGAGAGAGAGACAGACAGACAGACAGACAGACAGACAGACAGATAGATAGATAGATAGATAGATAGATAGATAGATAGAGAGATAGACAGATAGAGAGATGAATAGATAGATAAAGAGAGAGATGGATAGATAGAGAGAGAGAGACAGACAGACAGACAGACAGACAGACAGACAGACAGACAGACAGACAGACAGACAGACAGACAGACAGATAGATATATAGATAGAGAGATAGAGAGATGAATAGATAGATAAAGAGAGAGATGGATAGCTAGAGAGAGAGAGATAGACAGACAGACAGACAGACAGACAGATAGATGATTCACTCACCTATTAACCCTTTCGTTGCCAAAACTTCACCCCATTGATCGTCATTATTGATATTTACCTGCATTTAAAAGTTTTCAAAAGTTTTCATGGATTTTACAGTTGACACACAAAGTAAACAAACTATAAAACTACAGTCAGACTCAGACCCACTTTCCCCTCATGTACAGTTTAATGCTGATTACAGTCACAGATACTGATGACAAACCTGTAAACTGATCTCCTTCTTTTTACCAGCCATAGAAATGCCTTTTTAAGAATAAAAAATAACGACACGCTTAGCTAATGCAGTAATTATAAGATCGCTAATTCGTTGTTTTTCTTTCCACAAAGTTTGAGCGCCGGACAGTATCAGCGCATGCGCAGCAGGACTGTTTTGCGTCCTCGTCGCCTAGCAACCGTTTATTCAGCGTTTCACCGCCACCACCTGCTGGACGGTGCGTGTATTGCAGGTTGTATGTATTATTCTGTGTTAACTGTCGGATAACACCACCAACACGTTGGTGTCACTTATAAATATGCACTGTGGTGATGTTGAATGCTAAATCCATGGTACTGAATGTTTATGTATATTTGTTTCTGTTATGTTGTGTAGAAACGGATCTTGCTCGTTTGTGATGTTAGTGGTGCTGGACTGGTTATGTTATGAAGAGCTGTTGTTTCTCAAAGGCCTGCATTCCTCCATCATAAAGCTGCTCCAGGAACACATTCAGCTTCAACAACAGCAAACACTGCAGATTCCAGACATACTATTAAACAACAGACTCAAGATGTGTGTCTCATATCCGTCATATCTGGCAGGAAATAGTTCATCTGGTTAGAATATATAAAGAAAATAAGAGACATATTACACACAATGTCAGGTCCAGGTCACATTTCACCCAAAAATCAAAGAAAAACATTAGGCTATATTTTGCATAAAGAAAATTAATTTGCAACCTTTTAATTTTAAAGCATGTTTAAGAACCTATATATTTTTTTAGACATTATTTTCATGACAGTTAAGTACATTTCACCCTTAATTAGATATATTGTTGTCTCTTCACTGTTTCCCAGCCTAAATTTGACTTGCATATAAAGTGTCCATCCATTTGGATTACACAGTTTAAACGTAAACTAATAAAGTTACTATGTGATGCATATTTGTCAGTAATGAAACTATTAACAGAAAAAGTTTATTATTAACTATTGACATAGTTTATTATTAAATCTATTTAATTTTATCATATTTTCAAAATGCATTTATTCAAACTGCTTCGAATCAGCATCAATCGGTTCATTGTGAAAACAATTAGGCTACAATTACTCATTTCTAAAGTATGAAGATGGTTAAAATATGACTAGCTGTGGAACAGGCAAATGTATGAGACTTAAATTAATTTTTTGATGATAAATATATAAAACTGGTTATTGTAACTTTAAAACGCATTCAGTTTATTAGTTCTATTACAGAGAAATCTGACCTGTTTCATTTATGTGTGACTGACAAAAATGCATCACATCAAATGTGTTACTTTGTTTGTTAAAGCTCTGTAATCCAAATGGACAGATGCAGTTCAAATTCAAAACTTAAAACTGAAATAAAATTAATAAAATCCATACAGACATATTAAAAAACAACAATAGCCTAATAATAAAAAAAAGCAATAATGAAAATGACAAAAGCACACAACAAAATGAACAAAACTTCAACAAAAAAAAAAACTAATTCAAAATATTAAAACAAAACTATAATTGTATCTCAAGAATAACAGCAAAATCCAATATGCTCATAAGCATTAGAAGTATATATCATAAGTGATTAGAAGTAGTAGGCCACAAGAGACTGTGTGGTACAGTCATTTTATCATGCTGTCCCTCTTAAATGGTTGTAAATAAATCTGCTTTATAAAGCAAGATATGCTGCACCTCTCACTGCCAGTGTTGGGGAAAGTTACTTTTAAAAGTAATGCGTTACAATATTGCGTTACTCCATAAAAAAGTAACTAATTACATTACTTAGTTACTTTTTATGGAAAGTAATGCGTTACATTAATTTTGCGTTACTTTTTAAATCTGGACAGGGCTTGCTTGTTTGTTTTTAAAATAAAAAAGTTATATTTTTGGCAAATATAAAAGCCTTTTCACACCAAAAGTGAAATGAATAAGCCTCAGGCTGAAGGGAAAGTACATTTACGTCCGTACAGTAGAATGCAGAAGAAGAAATGTCAACACACATCAGCAATAAAAAAAAAAACACAAATGTTTGTCTAGAGTCATTTTTGCTTATTAGTATGGTTGAACTGGATCATCGAAGGTCAGAAGCAAAGACATTGGTTAATAGAATGGGATTAAATACATAAAGGATATTTGTGTTGTTTAACATTTAATTATTGCAGGTTTGCGTCATATTCTGAGTTGCATTATTTTTATTCATTTTGAGGAATATCAGTTTTTTTATTTTGTGAGTGAGATGAATTAATGCATATTCATATTTATTTTAGAACTACAGTAACATCTTCTGATTTCTCTCAACATGGGGACAGAAGAGCTGTTAATCAATAAATTGGAGGAAAAAAAAGTAACTTGCATTACTTATTTGAAAAAGTAACTCAGATATTCTCTTGTAAATTAAAAAGTAATGCGTTACTTTACTAGTTACTTGAAAAAAGTAATCTGATTACGTAACTCGCGTTACTACCCCCAACACTGGTCAGAAACAGAAAGTTGCACAGATAAATTAGATACATTTCTAGTCATAATGCACAATAAATTGGAATCACGTCAGTTTTACATGGTCTTTTTTATTATTGGCTGATGTTGTATGTGTAATTGTTAAATCTTATTTCTGAAAACTTGTAGAAACATACAGAAACAGGGAAGCGAGACATGAATATATTCCAACAAAAAGCAATTATAAAAATAAAAACAGAAAACAAATATTCTGTATTTGCATGTCAAATTAATTATTATCGATACATAAAAGTGCAAAAATAAACTTGTTTTTTTGCTTTATTGACGTGACAAATATTGTCGTTCCACGCAAGCGCGTTGTCCGTGACGTCAGTGCGGTTTGGCGCGTATAAAAGCGCGGGAATGGGCGGGGCTGCCTGGCAGAGTGTTTGTGAGAGAAGCTAGCAATGGCGCAACTTTCTAAAACTGGAGTGAAAAACACGCTCAAAGCTGGTCATCCTCCCGCAGGTTTGGACTTTTGGTTACATATGGAACTTCTAAAGTCGTTTATACTCTTTTAATGTTGACTTCTTGTGTTATGTTTTATTAATTGATAAGTGTTTATCGCTGCATTATTGTCGTTGCTGTGCTTGTGCATGTGTAGTTCAGGCAGGTAGTGTTTTTGCACCGATATAAAGTTTGTTCGACGTTTGACGTTGGATATTAGACGGATATTCAGCCGCGAAAAACTTCAATAAGTTCTTAGTGGATGAGTATAATTGTATACAAAATGGCTTCTCTGAAAAGCATTAAAACGTAGAACTGAACACACATCGCAGTTTATTTATTTTAATCGCCCTCTAGATGTTGAAACGCTTAAAGTCTAGCAGCGCCGAGCTAGCGCTTAGGTCAGCTAGGGACCGTCTACAAAGTACATGTAAAGGATAAAACGATGAATGTTTTCCCACCGGAATGTTTTTTACAATTAACAAAACAAGAGCAAATAGTGCACCAAGCTCTGAATTTAAATAAGAAATATTGTTATGTAGATATGTGATAGTGGTTATTATTACTATTAATAAATATATTAATAAAATAAAAATAATATTACAAATCATTATCATTCCATAATTTAGTGGTTATGCAGTAGGGTTATTCCAGGTCCTTGTGAGAACATTTTAATGTTTGTTGTTTTCACAGAAGTTTGACACCAAAAAACACACTATTGAAATTTAAACCAATAAATCAATTAATTTTAAATTAATACACTCTTCTGTATTAACCTCATGTCTTTGTTACTGTTTTTATAAGAACATTTTTATATTTGTTTTAGTCACAGAACTATAATAGAAAACATGGTATTGTAATTCAAAATTAAGACAAAGCTGGCAAAGAGTGTTGTTTTGACTTGAGTTTGAAAATCTAATTTTTTATAAATTAATTTATAACACACAGTTTTATTACACAACTTCAATGGGTGTGTCTTGTTACAGATTAGACAAACATTTTGATGGTGATTTAAGCCACAAAACTATAATAGAACACATATTATAGAAAGTTAAACCAATACATAATTTAGTTAAAAATAAATACAATCTTCTACCTCAGTTTCAAAGGGCACTTATGAGCCAGTTCTATTTATGAATAGTTCAAAAAGATGAGTCACTGGCTTGAATCAGTCTGAAACAAATGTACGGCATTAAGCAGAGAGAGAAGGCCTTTCATATTTAAGTAAAATGGACATAACTGAAATATATCAGAATGAAACCATAATGAAATCAAACCCAATCGAAATCGAATTTAGCAGAATCAAGTGTTTATGATTCAGAATTAAATTGAATTAAGAAATCTGTATCGATATCCATCCCTACAAAAACTAATTTAGCTAATTGCTTGGCTTGTGAAGTAGTTCACCAGCAATCTGTCTGGTTAAAGCGATAGTTCACCCAAAAATGAAAATTTTGTCATCATTTACTCACCCTCATGTCGTTCCAAACCTGTAGGAGTTTCTTTCTTCTGTTGAACATAAAAGAAGATATTTTGAAGAATGCTGTAATCAAAGAGTTGATGGTCCCCACTGACTTCCATAGTATTTCTTTCCCTACTATAGAAGTCAATGGGGACCAACAACTGTTTGGTTCTTCAAAATTCTTCAAAGTATCTTCTTTTGTGTTCAACATGATAAAGAAACTTACACAGGTTTGGAAAGACATGAGGGTGAGTAAATGGAGACAAAATTGTAATTTTTTGGGTGAACTATTCCTTTAGTGAAGTTTTGCTGGTGAACAGCATATTACTGGTCTAACAGTTAGACCTGCACCAAACCAACATAAACCAGCCTAAGTCAATATAAATTCATGATGGTCCATGCTTACACTCACGACCCAAAGAAGTGACCATCTGAGTGACATAAAAAGTAACCAGCCACAGTACTGTTTTATTGTATTTATGAATTGTTTGCTTGCTAGTTAGTGTTTCACACAAAACTGATGTCATGAACCGCACAAACTTGTGTTCTATATTCTGTACTATACTATATCTATATTCTCCACATAGTGTGTTTAGCACATATCCTGTGACTACAATATTGCACTGTTGTGGAACATAAACCCAATTTGATTAGTACTGATTTTGACTAAAGGTGCAACCATTAACAACATTTTGGTAAAATTCTGCATTTAAAAATGACCATTGCCTATTGTCAATAGTGCAGGGATGCATGAAGCACAGCTTGCACAGAAGCAACTTTCTTCTGGTCAACTCGGTGAATCCTCATAAACAACTTGACGTTGCTAAAAATATGCTGTTTCACCCTCATATGATATTCCAGATTGCATGGATAACCTGCCAAGATTTGCTGATCAAATGTGATGACACCGGAATAATTTCTTGAATGAGGGATCAGCATTGAAACTTGTAAACATGACTTAGTTTCCTGGTGGACTGACAAAAACATGCACAAAAAAATGCAGAAAACAATGCAATCTGATTGGAACACCATTCCAGTGGTTTTATTTACAGTATGCATGAAACGGTGCTTGAACGGTCAGTGGGCTGAGATCAGTCTAACCTGGTCATTTCAGCAGGCATATATATACAAAAGTTAGCGGTATACTCAAGACAATACACAGCAGAGTTGCTTGGCAAGTGTGACACTAACGCAGCATGGTCTCACGTACCCCGGTATTACCAGCTCTCTTACTACACACACACACACACTTAGGGTTGAGTGTGAGTAGTGCTCTAGAGTCAGTCTTGGGCTTCAAAGTTCTCTGAACTTCAGAACAGCTTCATGTAAATGGTTGTGTCGACTGTTATCGCTCACACACACATCCACAAACACACACACCCTTCATTTTTATGCTACTTTCATTCACAACATACTCTGAAGGAAAAGCACTGACAGCATAAAAACACTTCAAAGGGTGGCAGGCGAAGATAGGATGGGCCAAATGAAAAGAATTCAATTTAGAGTCGATACGACGCAAAAGCAAATCAATTCAGCGGGAGAGACAGATGGAGAGATGATAAAATAGTGCGAGGACTAACTTTAGTCTTGAGGGACAGAGAGAGCGGATGGATGGATGGATGGATGGATGGATGGATGGATGGATGGATGGATGGATGGATGGATGGATGGACAGAAACTGAAAGAAATAGAGAGAGAGATGAGAGGAAGCTAGTGATAGCGAATCCTTCATTGGGGTTGTTAGCAGGTAAACGACCATCAATTGCTTTTGAGTGAAGTGAGTGTGACACCCTCTCATCTCTCTGCTCTCTGTCCGTTCCTCTCCACAGCAAAGCACTGCCTGACAAGTCTTCAAATCACTTTCTCGCACTCCCTTAAAGGAATAATTCACCTGGAAATGAAATTTCTGTCATCATTTGCACACCCTAACGTCGTTCATTTCTTCTATGGAACACAAAGAGAAACATTTTGCCGCCTTTTCCATGCAATTACAATGAATGGCTACTAAACCTTTGGGGTTTCAAAAGGACAGGAAAGCACCGTAAAAAGTCCCATAAGCAGTCAGTACGATTTGAACACTATTTTACAAGTCTTCTGAACCCATATGACAGATTTCTTTGACAAACAGACCAAAATGTAAAGGCTAGAATACACTATATGACTTTTGCACTGATTTTCAAAGCAAATTTTTTGTGAGTTTTGTAGTCGACAGATTTCACAGAAAATCACAGTGTACTAAAAGGTACAAAAGCTGTCACTGGAGTGGTACCCTTTCAAACGGTACACATTTGTGCCTTATTTACCCCTAAAGAGTACATATAAGTACCTTAAAGGTACATATTAGTCCCTAAATTTTTCATTTTTGTACCCAAATGGTACATATTAGCACCTTTTGAAAAAGTACTGCCACAGCCACAGCTTTTGTACCTTTTTTTCTGAGCATGTATGATAGGGTGACCATACGTGCCATTTTCCCAGGATGTGTCCTGGCCAGGATTTCTATATTGCCTAAAATATCTAGGTTTTGGCTTTGTTTGCGTGTGCAGACCGATCGGTGTATGACATCAAAGTACCATACAGATGGTTATGCTTTCGAAACGCTCTCGAGTTACTTTGATGTCAAACACTGATCGGTCTGAGCCGTGCTGTTTTTAAGTCGAACACACCTAATATGTACGCGTAATTGCGTCGCTTTACCGTAGATCCCACCTTCTCACACGCCATGATTGGTCCATTATGTACAATGCTTGCATGTTATTGGTCAAACTACTTTTCGATCATTACCTTCAGCAAGCATGAAAACAGGAAAACAAAGCCAAAACAAATCCTGGCCAGGACGCGTCCTGGGAAAATGGCACGTATGGTCACCCTATTTTAATATCATGTGTTGTCTTATAGTTCTGTGAATAAAACCAACATCTACATGTTTGTTTAGGAACCACTAACAAGACACACCCTTTGAAGTTAAGATAGAAGAGCGTATTTACTTTACATTGATTGATGTATTCGTTGACATTTCAATATCATGTGCTGTGTTATAGTTTTGTGAATAAAACCAACATTTAAATGTTCGTCTATGAACCAGTAACAAGACACACCCTTTGAAATTGAGATGGAATACTGTATGTTTTAAAAATGAATGTTTTAACAGATTCAAATTTAATTCAATAGCGTGCATCCTGAATTACATATGATAGTAAAAGATGGCTGTAAATATTGTTCTTTGAACAAGTAACAAGACACACCCCTTGAAGTTTAGATATCAAACTGTGTGCATTCTAAATTAAGTTATTTAAATTTCTGAATGTCAAACTTGGTCAAAACAAGTGCAATATATTCCTCTAGGGAGCGGTAAACTGCAGTCTTTGTAATGCTTTGCAAGCTTTTTCTCAATCGTTCCATTTCAATAACTTTTGTTGTGCTATAGTTCTGTGAATAAAACCAACATCTAAATGTTCTTTTATGAACCAGTAATAAGACACAGCCCTTAGATTTGAGATTTATTTTTTTATACGTTTCACAAATGAAGCATTTAGATGGAATAATTGTGCTTTTTGCTCTTCGTTTTGCACTTTGCAGACGGTCCCTATTCTGCACCTTTACATTATGCGGTCTATCAGTTACAATACCTTAAGGCAGATTAAAACAAATAAAACACATTGTGTGTTCTCTTCTACATTTGAAAACGATTATAACACCATTGTTTCTTCCAAGGATTATGTCCTTGTGCTAAATCGTTAAAGAACTATTGAAGATTTCCGAGGCTGAATCTCTGACAAATGTCAAACCTCAAACGTCGAACCAACTTTATATCGGTTGTTTTTGCAGTGAGAGGAGAACAAACATCCAGCCCTTGTTGTCTTACACCGGATGTGAGTTCAGAAGACTTTACTTTCAGTTTCTGCTTCTGTAGGGGTTTAATTCGGTTTACTGTACAGCAAACCTTCCTGAGTGTCCCATCACAACAAATAACTACTTTCAAACTAGTCCGTTGCCTGTTTATAAATCGTTCAAATGCGTTAAAATTATCAGCGTTAATATGATCAGGGATTTAGCTCATTAAAGATTTAATACAGTTGTTTGTAGTCATTTAAAAAAAAAAAAATGACACCCGTTCAAAGCAATGTTTTTCATTTTAATTTTAAACTTGTTTCTTTTGTGTTTTTTTTATTTTTATTTTGATTAATTGATTAGATATAAATGAGAAATGTTGGCATCTGTCAATCTAATCTTATCTATCTAATTTCAGGTAACGAAAATTGTATACGTTTTTAGTTAGGAGTTGTGTGTGTGTGTGTGTGTGTGTGTTTTTTTTTTAATTGTCAATATTTTAGTGGATCTTGTGCATCAACACTTTAATGTTGAATTTAAAGGTATAGTTCACCCAAAAATGAAAATTGACTCCACACCTTTTATTCTTCTGTTAGACATAAAAGAAGATATTTTGAAGTATGTTGTTAACTAAACATTGACTTCCGTAGCATGGGAAAAAAATACTATGGAAGTCGGTGGAGACCAGAAACTGTTCTACAAAATATCGTCTTTTGTGTTCCGAACAAAGAAACTCATACAGGTTTGAAGCAACTCGAGAGTAAGTAAATAATGACATAATATTTTTTTTGTGGCAACTCCCCCCCCCTTAAAGCAAGAATAAATATAGTGATGTGCAAGTTTGACGGTTGTATATCTTTAAAAGTCAAAGGTGAACCTGTGCTGGTTTGAATGTGGGCTCACAAACTCAATGTGTTACGCAAACAACCTCCGTTATGAAAAACTATGCTGTTTAGTCACATGACAGTTTCACACAATGTTCTGGGCTGTTTAAATCTTTACAACTGCAAACACTGAACACTCCCCTTATTATGCTGCACTGGAGCGCTGCCTTCACTCACTTTATTAGACTGATGTGAGCGGACGGACCGTGTTGAGCGCACATTTGCACACTCCTCACCCTCAGGCCTCGACAGACCTGCCAAATATTCAGAACAACAGGGCCAGTGAACTGAGATGATTATAGTGGACATCTACAGGGCTCCAGTCAAAACTCGCTCACAAACTGGACTAGGTTTGTGAGATTGGACTCGTATAAGAAAAACGATTAACCCTTTACTAGTCGGAACATCCTATATAGCAGGGATCCTCAACTCTGGCCCACGAGACCCACTTTCCTGCAGAGTTTAGCTCTAACCCTAATCAAACACACCTGAGCAAGCTAATCAATGTCTTCAGGATCATTAGAAAATCACAGGTAGGTGAGTTTGATCAGGGTTGGAGCTAAACTCTGCAGCGCATTGGCCCTCCAGGGCAAGATTTGAGGAACCCTGCTATATCGGATAGGAGTGAATTGGTTAAAATGAGTGCAGAGTTGTAGGAAAAAGTGCATACGTCGGCTAGAATGAAGTGTTAAACTGCAAAGCATTATCCGCTTGTTTTTTATTTTTTTAATTTTTTTATTTTTATGACAGCTCATCACATTAGTGCAAGTGAAATTTTATTTTTTATTTTTTTCCCCCAATTATCACAAGTACATTTAAATCTTTTATGGAGTTATTTACAACTGCGTAGTCCCTTTTATTTTAAAAATATTTTAAACGCTAATACTTTTAATCACAGTAATTTTATTCGTGTATTAATAAAAAAAAATAAAGAATAAATAAAATATTTGGCATGTAATAACCTGTGCTGATCAAGAATGGAACTACAACATTTTCTAATACGTTCACATTTCTGTAACATTTTCCAAAGGTTTTATACTGAAATTGTGTGTACTTGTGCTTTTTCTTTAGTGAAAGCTGGAGGAAAAAGAGTGGCAAAGAAGAGTGCTGATGATAACGCCAATGTGGAGAAGGAGACCAAGAAAGTGGATAAATCCAGGTAGAGTTATCTTCTGACCCATCTGGATTCTTCACAGCACATGACACACATGGTGTAGATGCTAAACTCTGTCTTTCATATCCTGCAGATTAGTTTGAATTGAATTCAGATGTTTTTAAATGCCTCTTCCCTTCTCGTTCAATCTCTCTGGCAGTTTGCTCAATATTTAATGAATAATTTTTCATAGAAAATCTGCTGCCTTGAGATGGAATCTCTTGGCCTGCGATGGAATGCAGTGGTTTACTTAAAACCACTGCCACTTAAAGTGGTTTACCTTTTCTTTTTTAAATATTGCATTCTAGTCTGCAACAAAATATCAAAAGTGATTTAAATGCAAAGTTGTTTTAAAATGTATTTCTTTGTATTTAAGTGATTTCAGTATTACTGCATATCTAAAAAGTGATGCAGAAACATGTTGCTAAAAATGCTTCATTGCTTTGCATGAACTCAATGAATCATGCCGTTGCAAACTGGAAGTGATCATCTCAGTGGCTCTTTTTTATTTTTTATTTTGTTGCATTCTAGTTGGCACCAAAATATCAAGTCATTAAATGCAAAGTTGATGTTTTTTTTTTCTTCTGTGCTATATATTATTATTATTATTATTATTATTATTTTTATCAATGGTAGTTTTAGACTTACTGCAGAAATCTAGTGATGAAGCGGAAACGTTGCTAAAAATGCTTCAGCGCTTGAAATCAAGCATGAAATCAAGCATGAAATCAAGCATGAAATCAATTAACCATTCAGTTGCATGTTTACAGTGAATTTATCACTGGTGGATTTTTTTA
The DNA here is from genome assembly GCF_001515625.1 of Sinocyclocheilus rhinocerous. Taxonomy (NCBI): domain Eukaryota; kingdom Metazoa; phylum Chordata; class Actinopteri; order Cypriniformes; family Cyprinidae; genus Sinocyclocheilus; species Sinocyclocheilus rhinocerous. Next base: position 311,977 of record NW_015658531.1, on the reverse strand, counting down.
TTTGTGTAAATTTTGCATTCTAGTCCACAACAAAATATAAAAATTGTTTAAATGCAATGTTGATGCATTTGTTCATTTTATAAGTGGTTTTTAGTCTTACTGCAGATCTTAAAAAGTGAAAAAGCAGAAACGTGTTCTTCAGCACTTTGCATGAAATCAGTGAATCATGCAGTGAATGCAGTGTTTCAGACTAATCTTTGTTGTCCAGGTCCGCGCCGACCCCTTCCAGAATGCAGCACATGAGTCTTCTCCTGGCTGGTCCACTTGAGAAGGTTTGTTGCACCATAATAACAAGATATTAATTGCATTGAATCTTCCTTAGCAGAGAATGCAATCCCTTAGTGCATTGCTGTTTGGATTCTGCTTTAGAAGGCAGAGAGTGTTTAAAATGTAAAGTGAGTTTATGGCAGTAGGCGTCATAACCAGACATAAATGCAGCTTCTGTAGTTTGAAACTGCTTCACAGCTGCTGTGCTTGGTGTTGTTTTTCTTTCCTCTGCAATTTTTAATTGGAGTGAGAGTGGAAAATAGGACATAGATCATTAATTCAGTTGAGTTTAGTCCAACTAGGATTATTTTCGGAGCTCATCAACCCACTACAGTGATCTGTGAGTGTCTGGATTTCACCTGCAAGTGTCTGAAACTAAACCAGTGGCTATCAACTAGTTTGGCTACAAAAGTGGCAGCTACAAAGTGGCAGAAGCGTTTGTTAAATACCTTTGTTTTTTGTTATACCATTACCAAAATGTATTGGTGGTTGTTGTTTTTTATTATTATTATTATTATTATGACAATTTTTTTTTAAACCTGTTTTATATGTAAGGTATTTTATTAGTTTTTTATTAATTTTAATTGTATTTTTTTACTGTATTTTTAAATATTTTATTTGAACTTTTAAATCAGTTTTATTTAATTTTAAATTTAGTTTTATATTTTATTTAAAATATTTATTTATAATTAAATGGTTTATCTGTGTTTATTTATATATTTTTAATTGTATCTCTACTATTTGTTGTCATTTTACTTTATTCTAATTTTTATTTATATTTGTATATTTTTTTTAATTTGATTTGATTATTACTATTTTTTTATTTCCATTTTAATTTATTATTATTATTATTATTTTAAAGCTTTGGTTTTACTATGAAATTAGCCACTAAAGCTTGCATGGTGTTAACAAATAAACATCTGGAGATTGATTTAATCATTTGATTAGTCGCATATTAAAGGGATTTTTTTTTTTTTAAGTTTAAAGAAATTAAGTGTTGTATTTGTTTTTATCTCCTGCAGCTGGGTCATGATTTCCCCGAGACTCCAGTTTCTGTGCGGCACAGCAGAGTCAGACCGAGCGTGGAGAAACCTCACGTCCCGCGCATCTCCACCTGCATTCAACAGCCACGCAAGTTTTGAGCCAAAATGGCTTTCGCTGCTGAGCTTCTGACAACATGACATGCGGAAGACAACCAGGATGTGTTTTTGTAGGTGAATCATGGATGTGACTTGCTAGTAGACTTGTAACAAAGTTACTGTAATGTGACCTCTGATCAGGTTGTTTGTTGTAGCTTTGCAGCTTTGAAGGTTTTTCTTCACGAATAGTTTGTGCTTGAGCTGTGTGGAAGATTCATTAACCCAGTGTGAATTAAAGCTGTGCTGTTGGAGAGGTTCAGACAGCTGCTTGACTGATATGAACGAATGTTAATATGCTTGGCACTTAATTGTAGCATGAATATGCATGGAGTTTCTGAACTTTGTTTTTGATGATCAATGAAACATTGATCAAAAAAACATTGAGTTTTTCCTACTCTCACAAAAGGAGACTTTCATACCAGTAAAATTCACTTTTCCAGCAAATGTAATGTTGGTTGTAGTTTCATTTCATGACCGTTAGGTGGCGGTAGAATCCATTCAGCAGAACCAAGACACAAATTTGTCTCTCTGCTTTTTGTTTTTTGCACATTGCAAAACACTTCCTAAACAATACATGCACAAGTAAAATGACAAAAAATAGCATGCAGTTTAATTGAAACACGAAACTAAAACAAGTGCTACAATAAATCAAACTTTAGATATTGTAATTTAAAATCGGTATGCTTGTTCATGTAAGAAAGTATTTGTACTATATAAAGCAATTTATCAGATTTGACCAAAGGGAAAAAAAGCTCTGGTTAGGCACAGACACTTAGAATTTATTTTAGCATATTTACACGGTGACAAAAAATGAACTGCATATTCCTAAAGAACTAAAGATACTCTCATTAAGGAATTGACGGTAAACTTACACAAGGATGTTAAAGGAATAGTTTTCCCAAAAATCAAAATGTGCTGACCCTCGAGTCATCAGTTTGTTTTTTTTCATCAGATTTGGAGAAATGTAGCATTACATCACTTGCTCACCAGTGGATCCTCTGCAGTGAATGGGTGCCGTCAGAATGAGAGTCCAAACAGCTGATAAAAACATCACAATAATCCACAAGTAATCCACACCACTCCAGTCCATCAGTTAACATCTGGAGCCAAAAGCTGTGTGTTTGTAGGAAACAAATCCATCATTAAGATGGTTTAAACTTCAAACTGTTATTTCTGACTAAAATGTGAGTCCATAATGCTTCCCTCAGTGGAAAAAGTCATCTGAATCAGGAGAGATCTGCACAGTCCAAGCACTGTTAAGCCAAAACAGCTCTAAACATATGATAGTGATGTCAGAGACAACGGGAGATGGACTGTTTCATTGGTGGAAACGTTATTATGGAAAAGTATTTTGGTTGGAAGCAATGGGTTTTAAGTTAAAATGCTTAATGACCGATTTGTTTCTTACAAACACAGCTTTTGGCTTTTCAAGATGTTAACTGATGGACTGGAGTGGTGTGGATTATTGTGATGTTTTTATCAGCTGTTTGGACTCTCATTCTGTCGGGACCCATTCATGGCAGAGGATTGATTGCTGAGCAAGTGATGCAATGCTACATTTCTCCAAATCTGATGAAGAAACAAACTCATCTACATCTTGGATGGCCTGAGTAAATTTTCAGTTTTGTCTGAACTATTCCTTTAATACATATTTGATGGGAAATGTTACAGTACTGTGTACTGTAATGACCCTATTACCCATGATGTGCTTTAATCTTTGCTGACGTTTCTCATAAAGCATGAGTTTATGGCTTTGTCTAATGTGACGTTTCTCAAGGAAGGCGTGCCAAAGTCTCTGGTCGTGACATGAAGCGCTCTGTGAAGAAACACTGCGTGTGGGGCTTTGAGCTGTCAGTGTGATGAGGGCTGGAGGAAGTGTGTTGTATATTTAGGCGTCTAATGCAGACAGCACAAAAGAGCCCCTATTGAGTGTGTGAACGTGCCAAATGCCAATAATGAGAGCATGTTTGAGTCTCAAGGATAAAGGATAGGATCAAGACAAGAAGGGAGGATCATAAACGCTATCCATTCAAGTTTGGACATGCTTGACTGAATTTGTTGCTCGTAATCACAAAAAACTTTTGATCTGAAGGTTTCTGGTAAGATGCTTAAAATTAGTTTGAGAAATATAAATGTTGTCTATGAATGCATTGCGCAATTATGACGACACTTAAGCATGTTTCACCTAAAAAAAAACATGTATAGACTTATTGCTGTAAAACCTTGCTGTAGTACTATAATAGGAACTTGCTGGGAATAAAGGAAACTACAGTAAGTACTCTAAATATGGTCATAAAAATAGGCTATAAAAAGACAATTAAGGGTTAAGATTTGAAAATAAGGTTACTTTTAGATAATTAAATTAAACTTAAAAAAACAAATTAATGCACACACAATTAGGCATCATTTTCTTTATGCGAAACATAAAATAAAAAAATATATAATATCAAATTTTCTTTTGATTTTGTAATAAAATATTCAGATGCTTATCTGAGATTTGTCTATTTTCTCTTTTTCTTTATTTCTTGTTCTTTGCGAAAAATAAATATCCCTCTACACTTAAAAATAAAAAATAAAGGTTCTTTATTGGCATCAATGATTCTATGAAGAACCTTGAACATCCATGGAACCTTTCAAATGCAGAAAAGTTTCTTTATAGTGCAAAAAGGTTCTTTAGATTTTTAAAATAGTTCTTTTAGGAACTGTTCACTGAAAGGTTCTTTTGGGAACCAAAAATGGTTCTTCTGTGGCATCACTGAAAAAACACCCTTTTGGAACCCTTTTTTTTTTTTAAAGGGTGTATGCCTTGTTCCATTCTTGATTTGAGCTAATATGGATTCAGACTGGTTATGTTGATATCAGATGTAATGCAAATGATCCACGTTTACCTGTATGTGGATTAGAGACGCACACACACATTCCCAGCATGCACAGGGATTAAAGGCAATGCCTAGCGTGAGGCTTAGAAATATCCCACAAATGAATCCAGAGACTGATTCTAATGCTGATATATTTCACATCACAGCTTGTTTTGCATTCATGTATTTTTATGAAGCATATTCCAATCTCATTGTCCTCGGTGAGCTGCTTTCTAACAAAAGTGCATTTGTTTTTTATAGTCAAGTAAGTACCTGGGTTACCCTATGCTGAGTTTCCAATATTCAACAAATCCAGCTACAGCATGAAACCTGTACTTATGAAGCATCTTCATCTTTTCAGAGTGATCGTCTATGTCCAGAATGGAATTCAGCCTTAACCAGTCTAATGAAATGAGTCAGAAAAGAGATGCTGAAAATCACTGCTGGATATTACTTCAAATTCATGTCACACTGAAAATAGAAAGTCAAGTTGTATTGTATTGCATTGAGGAATTCAGTATTTTATGCACATTTTGGCAAATGTATGAATTTACTGCATGCATAGAAAAAATGCATATACTGGAAATTTCGCAGTATGAATAGTATGCTATTGCAAACATTGATGTACTGAAACGCAAGGTTTGGCCTTTTAGTTTACACTATGATTTTCTACATTTAAAGTGGAAAGCATGTACCCAGCTAACAAAAATATATTCTAAGAACATTTTGCAGTAAGTTATGAAAACAGTATTTCTGAATGTTCTCTGAACGCTCAAAATGTCCAGTTTTTGAAATGATTTAAAAATGTTTGGTTATGCGAACAATAAGGGAACATTCCATTTTATCATTTTGCAATCATTATGGGAGCGTTACATTTGAACCTTTTCTGAACATTCTGAAACAAGTAACATTTAAAAAATATCAGACAAATGTCCAACTAAATGTTTCAGAAAAATACTTTCCATGAACAATGAATAAATAATGTTTTTGTGCTAACATCATAAGAGACCAGATAACTTTGAACAAACGTTATCATCGTTACTGGAAGAATGTTGATAGAACTTTGACAGAACGTTTTGAGCACGTTCCCTGTTAGCTGATGAAAATCTCAGAGCTAAAAGACAAGGACTGAAAGCCACAAACTCTCATTTTGATTTCATGGGCCCTTTAATGTGATCTAACCATGTGTTTAACATCTTTCAGAACTCTTAGATGTGTGCCTCTTTAACGTTACGCATTACACAAGCAGCGTTTGTTAGGAGAAGCCTTCATGTGGGAACTCCACCACATCACAAATCATCTCAGTCAGCAGCTGTTGAGCAGAGCAGCACAGCAGCTAATTCACAGACACGACCATCAGACCTGGACCAGAGCCACTGGATGCCCACAACAGATGTGTGTGTGTGTTGGTTGGTTATAGATTACAGCAGGATTATCACATACACACTGCATGCTGTTGGAATTACTCAGACTCAATGTCTGCTTGACAAAAGGTTAGTGCTGGGCGGTATACCGGTTCATACCGAATACCGGTGTTTATTTTTCTTATGATATGAATTTTTTAAAATACCTGTCGCTTAAACAACGTTCGGAACACTGTTTGAGAGGGGTCCCTTTTCACTGGTGCACTGTGGCAAGGACACCGCTGTATGCTTTACTAAGCGTGAAAGCTCCGAAACTGAAGCTGTAGACAGCTGTATGTGTTACTAAGCGTGAAAGCTCCGAAACTGAAGCTGTAGAACTAATAGAACGTGATGATACAAAAGAACTCATCCACAATATCCACATCCACCGCCCCCTGCCATCAGCTCCCGCGTCTCACACACACACACACACGAGCGCGACTTCAGCACTACATTTTAGCAACTTTCAGACCCTTTTAGCGGCTTTTTCCCCCCATAGAATATACATACTGACAAACCTAGCGACTTTTTTTGGATAAACCTTAGCGAGGTCTGACTTTCCCGGAGAAGTGTCACCTCTCTCGGCGTCTGTTCTGTGCAGTGAGTGGCAGAGAAGCAGCGCATTCAGTTGGCCGCACCGCAGCCGACTCGTCAATAAATGAGTACAAAACAGTGTTTCCAAGCACCTGTCGCTTCATTCAGGTGGCCGCACCGCAGCCGACTCGTCAATAAATGAGTACAAAACAGTGTTTCCAAGCACCTGTCGCTTACTGATTGTTTGGAATTATAAATATGAGCATAGTTCGTCTGTTAATATCACATGCACTTTTTTTTTTCTTTTATTTGTTATTCAGACGCAGGCAGTACGGTGGCCGAGAACTTTATTTTCAACTTTTTGATTATTTCCTTAATTTTTATTGAAAATAAATAGAATCCATTGCTAATACGAGATTTGAAAAGGGAGGAAAAATTTTTTGGCAAAAGGCGGGATCGAACCCAGGCCAAGGGCACATACTTATCCATCTGCACCACTGGAGCTGGTGAATTACACCCACTTTTAACTAAATTTAAATAGACACCCCGTATTTTTTATTCCAGAGTAAGGGCAATTCATACAATACATTTAAACTGAGCTACTTTAATACCATCTTATTTTTAGGAATTTTTCGTTACAAAAAAATAAAATAAAAATACACAAGCGGCTAATCACATGGGAGGACCGACTAGGATCATACCATTATGTGAATGAAGAAGGGACACACGCTCCGAAGATAGCGAGTGTAGTGGTACAGGCCAGGTACACAGAGCGACAGAGAGGGACAAGGGAGCCGGATTTAAATGCAAGCGCGTTGGTTAAAGGGGTCATATGATGCTTTTTTAAAGATCATTATTTTGTGTATTTGGTGTAACAGAATATGTTGACATGCTTTAATGTTCAAAAAACACATTATTTTTCAAATACTGTACATTATTGTAGGTCCTCTATGCCCCGCCTCTTGCTTACCAACACACAAACCATTCACAATTGCTAAATTGGGCTAAAATAGAGGGCTCAGAGTGATACTAAATAAAGAGCCATTAGGGAGCCGAGCCGAATCTTTGAAAAGAGCCGAACTTCCCATCACTATCATGCATGGAAAAATATATACCGTCATATACCGTGAAACCGGTATAATTTTGAAAAATACCGTGATATAAATTTTTGGTCATACCGCCCAGCACTACAATAGGTTGATGTACAGAATCAGAGCCGGTACAAAAAGTCTTTTCAGTGTTGTAAATAAAGATTAATGGAGAACATTTAACAAGAAAATACTATCGCAGCACTTCATTTTCACCTACTTCAACTTAAAAACGGAAGTTCAATCAGTGCATGAAATGTTTAAGTATAATCAGTTATTTCAACAAATCATATTAAAGTGACTTAAAAATGTGGTTGAATCTTGTATAACTTAAATATATTAAAAATGAAGTTGAAATCGGGTAAATTAATTTGATTAATAATGGAAAAACATGTTGACATTATTATATATATATATATATAATTTTTTACAGTGTAATGTCATTAATTATTTTTGAAATTCACTAGCAATTTCTGAGTATATCCTACACCAATTTTTTTCAGCATATAAGGTATTTCCTGAAACATTACATAATATTAATGATCAAAGGTTAAAATGACCCCTATAAACATTTGTGCTTAATGTGTATATATTTCATTTTATTAAATTTTTTTTTTCAGTGAGAATTTTATTATTATTATTATTATTATTTTATTTTTATTTTTTTTGAAAGAAATGAAAGAAATTGATGATTTTATTCAGCAAGGATGCACTGAACTGATCAAAAGTGACATTAAAGACATTTAATAATGTTACAAATGCATTTTATTTCAGATAAATGCTGTTCTTTTGAACTTCAAAGAATCCTGAAAAAAAATGTATACACAATTGAGCATTTTCAACATTGATAATAATCAGAATTGTTTCTTGAGCAGAAAATCAGCATATTAGATTGATGTCACCTGCGGGTAAAGCATTCATAGGTTTGCAATAGCTCTCTCTACCAGATGGTGTCAGCATTGAGTTAATTCCTAAAAAACACATTCATATTATCGCATACTCGGGCTAAGAGCATATCCAGTTCACTTTGAATTGTAATTACAACCTCTCATTATTACAAACATCTGCAGGACAGCTGCTGTGGAGATCTGGCTCTATTTTAGACTCACCACATGAGTGAATCCCCACAGGATCCCGCTAAAGTGCCTGCATTCACCCTGTGCACTGGAACGGCAAAGGTCAAACTGCATTAAAGACTTCATCACATCCACTGCCAGCCAGAACCTCAGGAACAGCAGTTAGATTTGCCATAGGATTCATATGGTTCTGCTTCCAGGGTTCATTTCTGGCTGACTAAACATTTTCCAAAACACAAGGTTAAATGTAGTTCTTTTTTTAAAGAAAATAAATTCTCAACTTTGCACTCTTTAACCAGGGTAAAAATCACTGTGATGCACCACCTCTTTTGGTTCTTTAATATCCTCATAAGTTCAGTAAAGTTGGCTTTAGATCTGAGAGACCCCAAGGCCGTTTAACAGGTCAAACCGCAAGGCAAAACAATGCATTTTCACAGGTCAATTTTGAGATTTTGGGGTATTTTGCTTTCATAACATTGTTTCAGACTACTAGTGGACATCCAAACAGTGTTTATTTTATTGCACTTTATCTATTTGTGTTTGTATTTTTCAATTACAATACAAATCTTTTAAGGCTGTTTTCTCAGAATGAGTTTTTTCTTTTCATTTTCATAGACCAAACTTAATTCATATCTATATTCTAAGGGTTTTTAGACACCTGATACATATTTAACATTTTATTCCTTTTTTTCTGGCTGTTGACTATTTTCTGGAGTGATAAAATGAGATATCAAACAACAACAACAAACCTTTAACTCTAATATGTAAACAAAATAAAACAAGAATTCTGAACATGGTTTTATCCAATATTCAGATTTCCATATGCAAATGACATATTTAATTAGATGAAGCATAATTTACATATTTAAACATAACATAAAACGTGTAATATCTAACCTGTTTTCTATTATTTATTATTTTAGCCTATTCCTGTAGCCTTGCCTTAACATTAAAGTAGGAGAACTGATTATATTGATAATGTAATTTTGATAACTGTAAATTAAAGTTTTATGAGGTCTCAGAGACACTAGTTATGTTTCTGAAAAGCGCATGATTACTTTGTGATGATTAAAACTTAAATATCAACCTACTGGGTTTTGATTAGGACTGAGAAAAGAACTTGAAGGGAAAATAAGAGGTTAACTTTTAAACAAATCACTGGATTCGAGAAGGGGATAGTCTGTTCCCACTGTGACAACTTACCCCATATAACAGATACAGAATACAGAAAAATGTCATATTTAATAACTGCGGTGAAAAGTGAGAAAGCTAGTTAGTGTGGCATTGTTTTCCTGTTCAGAATCCTATTCCTACTACTTGTTTCACTTCTGTTTCAGTTTTTCATAACCATTTTTGAATTGTTTTTAGCTTTATTTTTTTGTTTTCATTTTAATGTTTTAGTTTTGAAATGTTGTTGTATGCATTTGTCATTTTTATTTAATTTCTTTTATTTTCTTAAAAGCTTTTAGCTTTTCGTTTTAATTACTTTTTCTTATTTGTGTATGTTTGAATTGTTTTTAGCTTTATTTTTTTGTTTTTATTTAAATGTTTTAGTTTTGAAATGTTGTTGTATGCATTTGTCATTTTTATTTAATTTCTTTTATTTTCTTAAATGTGTGTGTATATATAGTATTTATAGAGTTTTAGCTTTTAGTTTTAATTACTTTTTCTTATTTGTAAGCCGCTTTGAATAAAAGCGTCTGCTAAATGACTAAAAGTAAAGTAAAGTAAAAAGTAAGAATCAGTGCTAGCCAGTGTTGGGAAGGTTAGATTAGATTATATTTAGATATAAATATAAATATATTAGTTTTTATATTATATATTATTTTATAATCTAAATATAGATTATATTTAGATTATACAAATTTTATTTTAAAGCACAGACACCACAAAATTAGACTTTAGCACATCTTTTTACTTTGAGATCATTCTGAGGTTAAATACAGATTTAAAATCAAAACAAAATACAGTAGTTTAATATCTATGATACTGTTTTGAAATCAAATCTTTGCATAGCTATGACAGGAAACACATGCTGACAATGCTTTGGAAAATAAACAGTAAATCTAAAAAATAAAATAAAATAATAAAGTATATAGCCTACATAAATCCAATTAGGAAATAAAACAGTGCCCTAAACTCCTCAAACATTGGTTGGTGTCTCATATATATTATAGAGCAGTCAGTGCTATTTGGAAAAGAAAACAATCAAATCTGTATATGTGTGATAATATTCAGATATGACCCCTTTTGTAATCGTTAACATTTTCATAAGTAACTGTAATTTAATTAGGCTACACTTTTTTTTTTCTCACTAACTGTAACAGATTACAGTTACATTTATTTTGAAATTAAAGTACGTTATAAGTAACTAGCTACTCCCCAACACTGGTGCTAGCATCACCTCAACACTAAATCAAGACACCTCACTAACTGAAAGAAGCCCCCTTGATAGCACCTATCGTTTGTTTGCCAACCGCCATAAAACTCCAAAATATACTCATACCTTTTGTTCTTTTAATATTTTTGAATTGTTTTTAGCTTTATTTTTTTGTTTTCATTTAAATGTTTTAGTTTTGAAATGTTGTTGTATGCATTTGTCATTTTTATTTAATTTCTTTTATTTTCTTAAATGTGTGTGTATATATAGTATTTATAGAGTTTTAGCTTTTAGTTTTAATTACTTTTTCTTATTTGTAAGTCGCTTTGAATAAAAGCGTCTGCTAAATGACTAAAAGTAAAGTAAAGTTAAAAGTAAGAATCAGTGCTAGCCAGTGTTGGGAAGGTTAGATTAGATTATATTTAGATATAAATATAAATATATTAGTTTTTATATTATATATTATTTTATAATCTAAATATAGATTATATTTAGATTATACAAATTTTATTTTAAAGCACAGACACCACAAAATTAGACTTTAGCACATCTTTTTACTTTGAGATCATTCTGAGGTTAAATACAGATTTAAAATCAAAACAAAATACAGTAGTTTAATATCTATGATACTGTTTTGAAATCAGATCTTTGCATAGCTATGACAGGAAACACATGCTGACAATGCTTTGGGAAATAAACAGTAAATCTAAAAAATAAAATAAAATAATAAAGTATATAGCCTACATAAATCCAATTAGGAAATAAAACAGTGCCCTAAACTCCTCAAACATTGGTTGGTGTCTCATATATATTATAGAGCAGTCAGTGCTATTTGGAAAAGAAAACAATCAAATCTGTATATGTGTGATAATATTCAGATATGACCCCTTTTGTAATCGTTAACATTTTCATAAGTAACTGTAATTTAATTAGGCTACACTTTTTTTTTTCTCACTAACTGTAACAGATTACAGTTACATTTATTTTTAAATTAAAGTACGTTATAAGTAACTAGCTACTCCCCAACACTGGTGCTAGCATCACCTCAACACTAAATCAAGACACCTCACTAACTGAAAGAAGCCCCCTTGATAGCACCTATCGTTTGTTTGCCAACCGCCATAAAACTCCAAAAGAAGAAGAAGAAGAAGAAGAAGAAGAAGCCCCCTTGACAGTAAACATACTTTGACGCAGACGACGTCGTGATAGCTCAGTCCACGCGCGCGGAGGGAGGGAGGAGTCACTGTCTGAGACTCAGAGAGAGAAGCGGCGTCCTCAAAACTTTTCCCAGACGGATAATTCATGACATAAATCAGGTAACGTAGAATTTACATCTTCATTTGCCGCCGGTGGATGTTAATGAAGTGTTAAATCGTTCCCACATCCTTTTCAAAGGCCCGTGAGTTCCGTTGGAGTTTGAAATTTTGTTTGGCGCTGTTTGTTTCGCTGGCGATTCCTGATCTGAGATTGAACGGGAATATGCCGAGGCTTGTCCGCTTCTCTGTCATGGGATACCAGCGGTGTTTTGTGTGTGGATGTGGTTTATGAACTGCTTAATGTAGGCTGGAAACTCTTTGACATATGTAGTTGGATTATTGGTGTGTCCTGCTGGGATCATCTCCTCTTGAAGTGGGAATTCTGGCCGTTGTAATATGAATCTGTGGGATAAATGGATTGTAATGGGAAGCATCAGCTCATTTATTATGTTGAATCTCTCAGTGGGTTCATAATGTGCTTTTCCCACATAGTTTATGTGAGTTTTGTTTATATAAACTGCTCTCAGACTGACTCCCTTCCCAGCGTTTGACTCAATCTGACAGATTAATCGACTCTTGAATGACTTAATTTGTAATTAGGGCTGGGTATTGATTCAGATGTTCCGATTCGATTTCGATTTTCAAGCTCTCAATTCGACTCGATTTCGATTTTCGATTCGATTCCGATTCGATTTTTGATTTCAATTCTCGATTCGACTATATGAATGAATATAGATTTAATACAAATCCTATATTTATAAAAAATGAACAGTGAACATAAGATTACAAATGGTTAATTAATAGGAAATTAAGAGCCACAAACCTGTATATTAAACACTTTTTATTTTAGGTACACTTGGGTACAATAAAACAAAACCCCACTATATATTTCAAATGCAGACAATGAATAGACAGAATTTTGATGCAAGATGAAAAACTGATGCTAAAAATTGGACAAGTCAGAACAGTCGCATGCCTTGATCAAACAGGATCAGGTTATTTTATGTTTAAGACAAAACAAACATAAAATCTCACAGCATTAGCTGTAACACGGAGGCTGCAAGCCTATGAACGGTGTAGGAAAACTAATACTGGCTTTTGGGTGATAGTTCACCCAAAAATAAAAATTCTGTCATCATTTATGCATGTATGAATTTCTTTTCTTCTGTTGAACACAAAAGAAGATATTTTGAAGAATATGGATAACCAAACTGTTTTGGTCCCCATTGACTTCCATATATTTTTCTCCATACTATGGAAGTCAAGTCAATAGGGCCCATCAACTGTTTGGCATATAGCTTTGTTCTTGTCCACAGTATCTTTGTCATCGTGCTTGCGAAATCTAAAATGCTTCCATACCTCTGACTTTTTATGTGAAGGCTTTATTCTTTAAAAAATTATATTTTATAAGCTTTTTAAAAATTGTAATTAAAACGACAGAATAAGAACAAGTAGAATAAGAAATATAAGTTACCAATCAAATTAAATCAGTATTAACAAAATGAATTTGTAGAGGTGGCACAGAAGAACACAAAAGTGGCTTGGTGTACTTTCAGACATTTAATGAGGCTCAGAAGTGGAATGAGTGCAATTAAATCCATAAATTCATGATGATATTAATGTTTTAAATATAAAATTTTGAATATAGAAATATTAAATGATTTAAATAACTGAAAAGATACTTTTAAAATGAAACAAACTGCCAGCAGGTGGCGGTAAGTCACTGATTTTTATCACTGAATCATTCATTCAACTGATTCATTCGAACGGCTGATTCATGTGAAAATAAAATATATTACATCCCCCCACTTGTGAACGAGCCAGTGTAATGCAAATATATCTGAAAGGTCTGCGCGAGGATATCGTCACGTTCTCGCGAGACCAGTCAGATCTCGTGAGACACATCGGATTTGCGCCACAAGATCTCGTCACACCCCTAATATGTAAACAAAAAACTTTTATTTTGGATGCGATTAATCGCGATTAATCTTTTGACAGCACTATAATGCTTCTGTTTACATGCTTTGAATTCGTTTTACATACACAAATTAATGTAATAAGTCCATTTTAGACTGTAGAATAGTGAATAATAATTTATAAAAAGTGCATGATTACTTTATGATTAAAACTTCAATCATATCAGTCTGCTATAGGCTTTATAGGTCTGAGGAAAATATTTAAAGAATTTGAAGAGAAAATAAAAGGTTAACTTTCAAATTACTTTTAATAAATCACTGGGGTGTCTAAGAGCCCAAACAAATACATACATGTTGGTGTGTCATATTGTTTTCTGTTTAATATGTGGAGAAAAGCTAAAGATAGTCTGTTTTAGGTTTGTAAAAACTTTAGATTTTCACGGTATGATAATATGATAATCACGTCTCAGAAAATATCACGGTTTCACGGTATATATTAAACAATGATTCTTATCCGTAACAATGACTCTTAAAAGAATAAGAACAAGTTATTTGAGTGAACAAATTCTTTATTGCAACAAACTTGAAACCATTTTAATGAAAGTATTGAAGTCTCCTCTCTGAAAAAAAAAAAAAAATTTCATTTCATTTAAAAAAACAATAAAAAATAGGGATGCACCGAATGTTCGGTAACCGAAATTATTCGGCCGAAAATAATAAGCGAAAAGACCGAATAAACTGTACCGAACAATAATCACGTGACGCGATCAAATAGCAACCAGCGTAGAGTGAGAGGCGCAATGCAACAAACATGTCAGCAGTGTGGAAGCATTTAAAACTGTCCGAGAAAGACGCAAAAATCATTACAAGCAAATAGGGATGCAACGATTATAGATTTTGTTGGTACCTTTTGTTTTTTTTTTTTTTTTAATGGTGGGCATTTACGCAGTTGGCTAGAGCAGTGTTTCCCAACCGGGGTGCCGTCTGTCGAGAGCAGGGGTGCCATGTAAAAAATCCTTTTTTAATTAGGGGTGCTCCGATTAGGGTTTTTGAGACCGATCACAGAAAGCAGTATCTGCAGATTCGATCACCGATACCGATCTTTTTAAAGCCTCCTTTTAATCATTTATAACCATTTATAGTGATACTCCAATCAGGATTTTTAGACATTTATTCAGCCTGAATTTCATTTTTGAAAATGGGGGGAATTCCCCTCTTAGGTGACTCTTGTGAGAGGAGAAGCAGCACAGTCTGTGCTTTCACACAGGAGTCCGCTACTGATCCGTGGCTGTTTACCACAAACACAACATTTATCCATTAGTTTGATTT
>NW_015658531.1:295180-296600 GCF_001515625.1 Sinocyclocheilus rhinocerous | reverse complement strand
CAGAGAAACTACTCGGCCGATGCGAATATTTGAAAAATGCCAAATATCGGCCGATATATCGGCCTTGGCGATATATCGGTCGACCACTAAATTTTATCATGATTTATCGTCAAAATGGTAATCGTTACATCCCTAATATGTCCATTATGTTTCACATCTGCTTTGCTGAAATAGCCATGTGCTCGCTAGAGGATCCTCTGGAGTGATTTGGAAATACATGAATGAGTTTGTGTGACTCACAATATGACACACCTGTAGGGATTTAGGTTCAAAAGTCATCCTTCTATCTCTGATTGACTTTAAGTAAAGTAAATAAAGTGTTAAGTAAAGCTGCCAGGCACAAATGCACTTTGAAGCTTAAAACAAATGTCGGAAAATGACGTTTTCTCTGTCACGCAGGGCTAATGGTGCTGCGGTGCCAACTGGAATGAAAGCGAGGTTTCTTAATTGCCCTCACTGGCTCCATCCACATCAGCGACTGGTTGTCAGGGCCGTAGATCATGATGGGACGTTTTTATGGTGCTGGGGTGACTCTGGTGGCCTGCAGGGAAATGCTCATTTAATAACATTGTGCTAGTGGCCAGGGAGAGGGTTGTGTTATGTCCAAAAACAAAAGCTGTGTTGTGTGTCTGTTTCAGTGGGGTGCTCCGATGCTGTCAGTCTGGAAATAATAAACTAATTCTAGTGCTTTGTGGGAGGTCGACATGCTTTAATGCTAAGTATTTCCGAGTACAGTTTATGTTTATCTTGATTGTGGATCTAAACGATGCTAATGACGATATCTTTCTGATTAGGAGTTATTGGTAAGGTTAAAGCAAGTAAACTTGACATCCACAAGCAGAACTATAATTCAGTTTTTTTTTTTAAGTTGTGTCTGGTTAGAAATTATGATCAACAACAATATTTTTGACATTTTTCTGGTGTGTTAAGATTCTATGACTTTTTTTGAACTTTCTTTTCAAATCATGCTGGCCTGTTATTGTTAGGAGTGTAACTCAGACATTTCATCATATGATCTGACATTGATTCTCTTGTACACTGATTAGGGCTGTGTATCACCAGCAGAGTCACGATACGTATCACAATACAGAGGCCACGATACGATACATATCACGATACAGGACTGCACTGAATTTCACCTCAGCAGAATTTAGTAAAACAGCTGTTTATTAAACACTGCATACTATAGGGTCATTTCTAACTATTGGCAGAGCAGGCAGTTGACCTCTGCATTATGAAAGTCCTCCATAACTGTACCACAGTACAATATAGGTAATTGCATATGTTTCATGTTTACTTTGGGCACTCCCCACCAGGTACAATATTCTGATAGTTTGCATCTCGTTTTTAAGCCCATAAATAATAATTTACTCGTTCTAATAAATTTATATTGTAATGTACTCATTCTAATATATTAAAA
>NW_015658531.1:292248-294634 GCF_001515625.1 Sinocyclocheilus rhinocerous | reverse complement strand
ATAAATAATAATGTACTCGTTCTAATAAATTTATATTGTAATGTACTCATTCTAATATATAAAAAAATCATATTTACATTGCTGGTAGGTTGTCAATGCACAAATTAACACACTCTCTACGATTAAAAAATAAATAAAAAAATTAGAAGAGTTCTAAACTAATGCGCTGTCTTCTGTATCTAACGCACACACACGCTCAGTCACTCACACAGATCACGTTGCGGCCGCGCTCAGACATTCAGGAACAAACTTTTTAGCGCTGCCCTGCAATTTGATCAACTAAATAGCTTAATCTCTCAAGAGCTACATTATCTTTTTCAACAAGGAGCTGGTAACATCGTTGTTTCTAAAGGAATTAAAGCCACAGCTTCACTGTTAATAGAGAAACGCGGCAAAACGGTGGTAATTCATACATAGCCTCTCTTTCTCTCTCTCATAAATGAACACTCGATGAATTACAATTTTCTGAGAATAGAATATTGAAGTGGAGATCATTGCCAGGTTGACAAAGATAAGTAGCACACTTAGCAGATATTTCTGTATTGCGAAAGTGTGAAGGTCTGTGTCGGGGATTAGGTCTCTTTATATCAGGCAACCCAGTTGTGTTCCTCTGCGGCCAGATTAAACCTTGTTGTAGCCTATATATTATGCTCTATTCATTATTTTTTAGAAACTGCGCACTTTTCTACTCAATTTTTAAACATTGTTCTTGTATTCAAATTAAGCTCGGTCCGCTGCTGCACACGTGCCACAATATCGATACAGGGACAGCTGTATCGATACTCGTATCGTCAAATCTCTGTGACGATACATCGTCGTATCGATGTATCGAACACAGCACTAACACTGATACAGTATTTGTTGATACCTTAAAACATGCCGTGATTAAATCTAAATCTTATAAGATTCAAGGTCCTGTGATTGATATATCAGTATTACAATGTTGTGTGCCTGTTTTACACATCTAGTTACATTTTTATTAAACCACAAATGCAATCAAAATGTTACGCAAACATTTAACTGAACGCTCTGAAAATTGCAAATCCTCTAACCCACTTGGGTCATCCACAAAAAAATAAACAAATAAAATAAAAACTCTTTAGTTTATAAGGTAATATAGAAAAATAGAAAATGAAAAAAAAAATCAAGTCGGACATGAAATTATCAGTCATCTTACGACAATTTATCATTGGCTCGTGCAATGATATGAAAGCAATGACAACAGTCAAGAAAGTCTTTTAGTTATATGCTCTCTAAAATGTGCAAATCTAGGGCATGCACAACAAATTTAAGCAGTCCAGTTGTTGAAAAAATACATTTATACAGAACAATAAATATAAAAATATTTTAAATAATTTTTTAAAAATTGTTAAAATTTATTTGGTGGCAGTTCAGTAATAGTTTGACATCTTTTTATCTTTTTAACAGTCAAACAAGTCTTCTCTTTCTGTAAAAATATAAATTGATTTTAGTAATTTGATTGATGCAACTATCCATACTGATATATCATTATACCACTAGTTATTATGGTGTTAATTTCAGCTAAACCCACCACATACGGAAAAAATTATCCCTTATCGGTCATTTCACGTCAGTCAGACAGTTTCATCCTGTTTAACTGGGCAGTTCTTGACTCACACCTACATTGTGGACCAGACTTTCCAAAAGTGTAGTCAAAGGTCTATTACTCTTAGAATTACAGACTCCCTTGAACCAGTTAGGTCTCAAACAAGGTCTCAGATTCTTATATTGAACTGCAGCACTGTGTGTGTTTTGGTTGAGCTGTTGTTTTTGGACATGTGGTGAGCTCGCTGTGTGGGAATGTGCAGAATAAACTGTACCAGGCTGTGAAATGTAGAGCACTGCTATGACGGCTCAGAGACGGAGACTTTTTCCCTTGTTGCCACTGTGTTGATATCCTCCCCATTTCCGCCACTATAGTTTACTGTTCCATCATTATTAAGGGCCAGACGTGGTGTCTAACCTCTATTGTTTTTGTAGGCATTGTATTATTCTGTTTCCTCTGCCATTGATGTCTATGGCATCCTGTAGAACCGTTTGTAGGAAAGTTATGACGTTTGGCACATTGATTGGTGATGGTCTGAATTAGGGATGTCAACGATTAATCGATGATTGGTTAATTGTCGATAAGAGATGCAATCGATTAAAGCTATCAATGGTCGATTAAGCTATTTAATTTTGGGCTGCGTGCGGCTCATGCACAAAACACGTGCGAGCGGCTGTGAGTGACGGTGACGGTATATAAATGCATCATCATTCATTCATAATGTACAAATTAAGCTTTTAATGTGATTTAAACTTTAAAAGTACATTAAAATAGAAACAACACAAAGTTCTTCAACATGGAATGCAATAGAAATGTAGT
>NW_015658531.1:273047-292024 GCF_001515625.1 Sinocyclocheilus rhinocerous | reverse complement strand
ATGTCAGTTGAAAACATTGCAATAGTGTTTTAAAATACAATAACGAGCACCACGAAACCATTTAAAGAGGCGCGTTCAGCGGTCTCCGTGCCGGGATAGGAAACAGTCAACAAAGTAAAATGATCTCAAACGTACGGCGCGCTCTCTTCATTTTATCAAATGATCATAATCACATCTATTCATTTTACAATCCTGCTACTAGCATTTTATTCAGACTAAAACCCCTTTAATTCGGGTGAGAAAGCGGGGTTTTTTTTTTGAGTGGCTTTTGCACATCCTGTCGTACCGGTGACTGCGTGCCGCTGCAATAGATGCATTTTGCTGCATTAAAGATGACGATTAATCGATTAATTGATCGTTAATTTAAAAGACGATCGATCATGGAAATGATTGAAAATTGATATCCCTAGTCTGAATAGTCCTCTGTCCAATTTGGGGATCTCTCAGCCAAAACCCCTTTAGTGCCACCAACATCTTTTGGCTCAGAAACGCAATGACAGAGATTGTTTTTATCAGTTTTCACTAGGGCTGGGACGATACGCTAATCTGCCGATTCAATACTATCCGATACTTGTGTGCCGATTCAATAAATATTGTGATAATTGAGTATTGCGATTATATAACTATTGTGATTCGATATTACAATTTATTGTGATTTTGTTTGCTTATTAAAATTTATTGTGATTTTTGTTTGCTTATTAAAGACTAGACAATGGAAAATACTTGATCATACCCTTAAAGAGACTGTATATGATGAGTCATATTAACAAAAACAATGCATCACATCTTTCTTAACTTTTATTTCAGTAGCATACACATACACAGTGTATATTTTAAAAGTACCTTGAACCATGAATCTTTCAAGTACCAAAACTCTGAACAGGATTTGTTGTGGAGTGAGGGGAACTAAAATAGCCTAGCTATGTTTACAGTGTTTATTATAATGTTTGTTAACATCTCGCGTCGGCATTAGGCCTATTTCTGAATGAAAAAAAATGCGACTTATATGCGACTTGCGTTTTTCTCTCTCTAAAAAATGAATTTTTTTTATATACGCGTAGTGTATTTTAACCATGCAGCAAACCTTTTTAAATATTTTGACAAATTACTGAAAAAAAAAATTTTAAGTAAATGACTTTTTAAACCATTTAACTGATTGTATTAATTGGTCAAAAATTCTTACGGTCGGTTAACCGGTTAAAATGAACATCCCTAATATATACCTTTTTTTGCTCTGAAATAAAGGGACCATATCTGTTGTGCTTCAGTTAGATTGCCAGGAGACTTTCTACAGGGTAAGTTAATATTTGACTTCAGTCAGATAACCATAACCTACATCTGTAGCTGATCCATTTGAAGGCCTTAAGTCATGACGATTGATTTTCTTTCTATAGCTATGTATTCTTGATTCTTCTACTGATAATGATGGTGAAGCATTATTGTAGGTGGAGACCGTATGGATTGAGTTCCAGTGTTCTTTGAGTGAAGGAAGGAAGAAGCGCTCTGTTTTTCTAGAGTGTGTGTATGTTGGAGTGAATGAATGCTGTCTTGTCAGGTTGATTTAGTTTCCACAGCCTCAGGTGCAACTGTGAACTGGCAGTGAAACAAGTCTCAAATTTAAGTAAGAGTATCTGATTCTTCTCACACTTTTGAGGTCATTAATATGACCAAGTTCCTATAACTTAAATAGTATTACAGCAAAGTATTAGCAATAGTGTAGATATTTAGTAGGATATAAGTATAATTAGTGCTGCGCGGTATACCGGTTCATACCGAATACCGGTGTTTATTTTTGTTATGATATTAATTTTTAAAATACCGCAATACCGGTGTATGTCACTTAAACAACGTTCGGAACGCGACACTGTTTGGAAGGGGTTCCTTTTCACTGTTTCACTGTGGTGAGGGAATAGCTGTATGTGTTACTAGTACTGCAATATTTCCTCTCTCAATCAGTAGAAAATATGGTTAACACCCGGTCATGCATGGAAAAAAAATACCGTCATGTACCGTGAAACCGGTCTAATTTTGAAAAATACAGTGATATAAATTTTTGGTCATACCGCCCAGCACTAAGTATAATGCATAAATATTGCCATAGTATGAAACAGATTTAATTTGTAAAACCAAAATATCTGAAAGTCTAGTATAAAGTGAGTCCAGATATATTAATGGCTGCAACTTAATATTAATGAAAGCCTGATAATATTCCATAGATATTTTAGATATATCAAATAGATTTATATTTTTGAATTTGCTGTTATTATTAATATTATTATTATTATTATTTTGCTATTTAATACATTTATTCACATTTACCAGTGGATGAATACTTTAAAACATTTCAAAAGACTATTTAAATATAATTTTTGAATGATGAAGTAAATGAATGAATCACTGAATCGGAGTATTAAATCATTTCATTAAAATAGACAGTTTGAACTTATTTACAGATATGAATAAAAATTAACAACTCTATTGGGTCAAGATCCAAGATTCTTTAACCCTCTGGGGTCCGAGGGTGTTTTGGGGCCTGGAAAAGAAATAAAAGTAGACCCTTTACAGATTTAAATGCTGTATTACTCTTATATGTACGGTCAAGTATGAAGGAGCATTTTAGTTCTTTTCGCTGTCATCATTCAAATCTGCAAAAAGTTCCGCCGCCGGAACTGTCGACCCCAGGGGGTTAATGTCACTATACAAAGTACAGCAAAATGTGCTACTTATTATCAAAGTTATCAAACAAAAACGTATTTTTTTTTTTAGATGTTACCTGCTCTGTTCAGATGACAATTAAAGAATAAGAAAAACAGTAAGAGAAAAATATTTGCCAGCTTTAAAAAGTCCAGTTTCATATCTTTTTTTAAAAAATGGGAGATACAGTCCAAAAATGTTGCTGTCAATCCTGTTTATTGTCTTCAAAAGATAACCAAAAATAGTGGCCCCTCAGGTGCCTTAAACCTAAAATGTGTCCTGCCTGTCCTCTGGAACAACAGCGGAGCCTAATTAACATGTTTGTAGTTGACTCATAGAGTCTGTCTTCTCGTATGGAGATAAGTAGAGGGATGTTAGTGCAGGGGAGGCAGAGTTACTCTGCCTGAGTCAAATCTAAACTCACCAGCATCAGCATGACTTCATTTTCTGCACTCAAGAGGCGAGTGAGTCACTTAACTCGGGGTGTTGAAAACCGCCTGTTTCGGAGTTGTCTGTGCTTTGTTTAGACCTGTGATCATTCCTGTCAGTTGGGAAGGGAAACTTTATGACTTTCCCTAGAAGTTTGGGTTGAGTTCAAGTGCTTACAGATCCAGGTCAATCAAGTACATACTGCTTTCCAGAGCAAAAAGATGACTTATTTTATTTTATTTCATTTTATTTTATTACATTTTATCTCATTTAAAATTGTATTTTATTTTTACATTAATTAAATGTTTTTAATTATTTCTTTTTTTAAGTGTGCATCCTGTTACGTTATTAATTGCATTCTTAAAAGTGGAGCAATAACAAGTGCAGAATATGGCCTTTTCTAAATGAAGAAAGATAGCATTGCTTGTTTAACTCTCTTGTTGGTAGTGAATATTAATAGCATAGATGGAGATTTGTGGAATATTTCCATATTTTCCGGTTACACAGACATCTTTTCCGTTTCCCAGAGCTGTTTGATGGACTGAAGTAAACTCATATTAAAAAACGTCATTGTTGCTCTTTTTCTATCATGTCATTGTGAATGCTTCATGGCCATCTAAAGAGCTGAGATACCGCCCTCTCTGGCTGCTATTGTCTTTTTCTTGCTCATTTCCTGTTTCAAGGTGAAGAATTCTTCCCTCCGTCTGCATTCACCTGTTATCTTGTTCTGGCTATTTTCGTCAATGGGCATTTAACGGTCCCTATTAACATGTCCATTATTCTCAGTCTCTTTCCATTATAGCAATTTCATCTATTAAATTCTCCATTTCAGAAAATGATGTCTGTCATTTTCTTACCACTAAAGAAGTACTCAATTTGTGGCCGAGTCATTCTTTTTATATAATACTTTTTCAGTTCTGTGACTTTAAGAATTCATCAGATCTTTTGTCAAATGATTTTATAAATTTTATAAATGACGGGATGCTGTCAAGTGATATTGGGGAAACATAAATTCAATATTAAAACTACTGCAAAGAAAACATTAGTTTGAAACATTTTATTAGAGACAGTAAAAATGAATTAAAGTGGAATATTTTAGCATCAATTGTCAATTTATAAATGCATAAACGCTATAGCTTAATCACAAAAAAAAAACTGTAATTATATTCCATTATTCCTCCTTCAATATATTTAATACATGTCTACATTAATTATATAATAAAATTCAACACAAATACCCACATTTCTGACACAATACCATGGTGCAGTTAGTGCTACTACAGTAAATCCATGGTAAAAGATGGCGATTTGTAGATTAAAAAGTCGTCTGACTGTATCGTTGTGCACAGTGTTTCTGCTGTTTGTCAGCACTGTTTCATCTGGCTGTAAACAGAGTTATTTGTGTTCCTCGCTGTATTCAAGCGCTTCACACTGGATCTCACAGCGCTGTTCAGTGTTGCGTGATCGAGACTCATCAGTGAGTTAACACATCTGCTCTAGTGAAGCTCGCGCCGCTATTTGAACTTTGATCCGAGCGGTTAAACGTTCCGAGTGGCGCGCTTCAAATGACTAGCTCTCTTTCGTTCCGCCTTTGCCGCATTATATCAAACTAGGGCTGTGCAAAAAATCAAATGCGATTTTCATGTGCATTATGTCAGTAAAGCCTGTGATTAGTAGTAAATCTCCAGCACGTGCTTTCAGATGGAGCGGCATTTACTACACAGAGCCGTAGTTCACTGACAAGCTACGCAAAATCACATTCAAAATCGCAATCGATTCATTGCCGATTATGAACGCGATTTTGTGTAGCTTTGCACAGCCTTATATCAAACATTTATCGAACTCTTGTTATCGTTTATCGAGGAAATCTATATCGTGCGATAATTATCGTTATCAATTTATCGCCTAGCCCTAGTTCTCTATGCAGGAAAAACCCTGCCACAGTATTTTTGCTTTGTTTTCCAGTACAACTATATAAACATCCTTAAATCAAGATTTACTTGAGATGCAAATTGTGAACTTATAAAGTCTTGTACTTGCAAGTTCATCCTGTCTTGAACTTATGCAGCAAGAACAATTATCATTAAATGTGAGTGCTAACCCGAGCGCGGAACTTCTGATACGTGCAGCACGATTGCGTGAACATTTTTGAGCGGCAAAAGTGATTGATCTGTTAAGCAATATGTTGTGAGAGGGCCGTGTGTCACTGCGTCCCAAACGATCCAAAATAATAAACCACAAAGTTAACGAAACGATGGTCTCCATTGTGCTGGGCGAGAGCGCTTCTCTGCCTGGTTACTTCAAAACAGTCGCATAATGACTTATGCTGCCTTCAGGTGCTATAGGAAACTTCCTATTTCCCACTTAGGGAGTCACAATTACGAGCTCGCCGCATTCAACAGATTTGTTGTCAGAAAAAATAAAATGTAATATTCCATTGGTTCCTCGCCCCAGCCAATCACCAGCATTTGATTTGTGCATGTCAAGCATGCTGCACGTTTACTGGCTCACTGACGTTGACCAGATTAAACACTTAGGTATCGAAATTTGGTACCGAATGAAAATTTGTTTTTTCATATCGCGATATTATCGCAAATGCAATTAATCGTTCAGCCCTAGTTCATATATATAAATAGGCACTACTTTAACAACAAGAATGGGTGATGTGGACATGAAAATGCACTGTTTAGTAGGAGTGACCCGGTCACAGAAGCAGGCCTGACTCTGTTGGTTTTGTGGTTGTCATGACACCGGAGACGGACTCAGAGGAATCATCCATGTCGAGTAGCTCATTGAAAACAGTTGCTTGGAGAGTGAGAGAATGAAGAAGTGTGTAAATAAGTGGATCTTGGCGGCGGTTTGTGATTGACCTGCTGTAATTGTGAGAGTCTGGAGGACTCATCTGTGCTCTGACGGTTCAGTGTGTGAGTGGAACGAGCCAGAGGCGATCAGCAGAACAATGCCACGTCCGCTTCCTCTGCAGATGCTACCGTCAACACTTAAACCTGCTATTGTATAGCTGTATAGTGTGTTTTTAAGGTGGGGTAGAAATGTGACATGGTGGAAACAAGATCTTTGACTATTCTGGACTAGTTAGAAACAAGTTTACCTCAGGTGTTGTTAAAAAATGATTGCAGAACTCAGGGAAAGACTTTAGTTTAACTGTTTTACTCTCTGCTTCCAAAATACACAGTATTTAATAAATATTTAATAAAATAAACAGTGAATTATGATGTTTTCCATAGGGATGCACTAATATTAAAATTTTGGCTAATTTGGGCGTGGGCGATAATAAATGCACTATATTAAATTACTATATTATTTTCTCTTAAAAAAGAACTTGCACAATAGTTTTTGTCTTTGTCAAATCAATGTTGTGATGCTTAAGTGAATTTAGGCATGAGAACATTTTAATAAACTAAAAAAAAAGATTTTCCGAAGCTGTAAATAAAACAGAGATTATTAAAATGTTTTTACAAGCAACTACTACTAGTTTTGCTACTTAAAAATTTCACGTTTAATGCAACGTGTGTGTGTGTTAGGGTTGGGCGATGTCTACAAAATTGGCATCGTATTGGCATACAGTACTTAAAATTTCACTAACCACATAAACAGAGTTAGGAGAGATAACTGAGGACGATGGCGAATGATTTGCAGATCCTCAGCACCACTGACAAACATCTAATCTTGTAAAATGTGTGGTAAGTACTGCCTCTCCATAGTATAAACAGAGTACGTGCGATCGCGAATCTCGAAAGTGAAACTAAAAAGCGATCGTGCATTCAAAATAGGGCTGCAACAAACGATTATTTTGATACTCGATTAATCTAACGATTATTATAACAATTAATCGACTAACCATCGATTATTTAGCTGATTAATCAGTAGACATTTTTTTGATTATTCATCTTTAAAATTATTCATCTTTAATTATTCATCGTTAAAATATTGAGTTATACATATTCTAACAAATAAATTAAGGTAATCACTTCAGCTTTTGAAAGTCATATTATTTAATTACAGTTATACTGTAATATATACAGTTATAATTAATTTATTCAAATAAATATTTTGGCACACAAAATGAGATGGCAGAGAAACTAGAGCTGTGCAATTAATCGCATGCAATTGTCATGTGCATCTCGTCAGAGATTTACTACTAATCACGGAACCGGCTTTACTGACGAGACATGCATGACAATCGCATGCTCCACACTGGAGAGCTGCTTTATAACAGAAAATCAAGTTGTAATTCTAACTGAAAGCGACACTGACTCTGGTTTTTTATGTTTAATACTGTAAAGCTGCTTGATTTAAGGCTATCTGTTGCATAAAGTTCTAAATAAATAAATGTGACGTGACTGGACTTTACTGGAGTAAAGAACTGCAGAGCTCGTGCAAACATCCACATCGCTGTAATCAGATGCGTTTTAAAATCTCACAAATTTTTGCTCACTCAATATATTTTTGATTTTACAGTGGGGTAATTTTGGTGCAGTAGCACGAGATAGCTTGATTTCAAACTTTGAATTGAATAAAAAATGACAAGTAAGCAGTCAGTAATAAAATAAGAACATAAAGAAATGACTAATGATAGCACAAATAAAAAAATGATAGGCCTAAAAATGAAATAAATTGCTTTTTAGTTTTTCAGGTAGGTCTAACAGTAGGACTATTAAGAGATTTCGTTTTTTTTTTTTAATCCAAGTAATGTTTAGTCGTAGAAAGCTATTATTATCAGAACACATGAGCATAACATATAGCGGTTAGCAGATCAATGAATGAAAGGGCAGTGTTTCCAGAGTTGCCCATATACCACACCATGTTACAGCACAGTAGGGCTATTGCAAACAGAAACAATACTGTACTACATAGATGTTTCCTGTCGGCTAGATTTTTGAGTGGACTTTGCTGTTTCGATGAGCATGAAAGGTAGAGCCCTGCATTTCAGTGCGGGCCTGACGGGCCCCGACTTTTTTACGCCCCCTCTGGCTGGGCTTCGGGCCAATTTTCACGTCAGACGCGGGCCGGGCCTCGGACATGTTTTAGGCTTCTCTTTATTTTTATATTTTAGACATCCATCAATTAGTGATGGAAAAAAAATTGCCGCGATAGTGGAAACAACACGAGATTGTGCTACCGCAACTGTCAAGAGCGGCTCGACGGTGTTTATTGTCCCACCAGCAGCAGCATGTATGGTGCGTGCCATCAGCGCAGCTAAACAGTTCTGCGTTCAAATGCACGCAATAGGCTTAAGCTTGCTGCAAAGCACCGGCAAAAGTAATTACCATGAATGTCAGGGGGAAAATAGTAAGGAGATATTTGAATTTATTAATAAACTAGTGTTTTCTGAGTCGGTGTCGCAAGGATTAGACGCGCCTTTAGAGAGAAGTTTCCATTTTACGGATTATGATTATAATGAAAAAGTTTTTGTTTTTGATTTGTTTTATTTCGTTAAGTAGTAATTTAAAGCTTTCTATAGATATATTTATCATGTCTGTGAGGCATGTATTCGCTGAGTTTCGGTTCATTTTTGTGAAGCGCTCCTGTTCAAGACCAAGACAGCAGAAAGCGCATCATGTTTGTTTTCTTTATTTTATAAAAGCACAACGTTTTGTTGATATTGTGAGTGCACACAAATAAAAGTAGACCCTTTACAGTTACGAATGATGTATTACTCTTACCTTTATGAGCAAAAATGATGGCGTACTATCCACTGAAAGAAATGCAAGTGATCGCGCTGGGTCCTCCATGTCCTGCAAAGCGCGCTTCAGTTTCCACTCGCTGTGCAAACTATTGGATATAGCGCACATTTATCTAGGTTTAACGTTTAAACGTCACAGGCCAGGGACGGGCTAGGGCCTAAATTTGAGGACTGTGCAGGGCTTTAATGAACGGTAAATGAGTGGAGCGCACACACGCATAGAGCGGGATAATACGCAGAGCATCACACCACGTGAAAGTGAAACCTGAGCGGTGAACTAATTTCCGGCAGCCGGAATTTCGGTGCATCTCTAATTATTAGCAACATAAGAAATGGATATTATATAATAGATGCTTTTTTGAACATTTTAGCAATTAAAAAATATTAAAAAAAGATTTTTTTACACGGCACCCCGGTTGGGAAACACTGCATTAGGTCATATAAGATCAAACGACTACTCGACAACAACAATATTTGTCGACAATTTTTTATTGTCGACGTTGGCGACAATGTCGACTAATCGTTTCAGCCCTAATTCAAAAGCAGTTTCAATGCCAGGCATAAAAGCGGCTCTCTGATCCCCGCAATTTATATTCAATATAATTACCCAATGATAAAACTGCAAGAGAAAGTATTGAAATACATATTTTCCTCCCATCTCGTATTTATTCCTTTTAGGGGTTCCGTAGTACACGTCATTTTCTTTCCGAACACTGTATTGGGACGCGGCGGATTGCGGGTGGAATCACGATGCCGGCTCAACATCGTGATGTCTATCAGCCATCGGCGATGGACGATGGCATTGTCTATCGGCCCAACCCTAGTGTGTGTGTGTGTGTTTTTTTTTTTTGGTAATTATTTGTGAAATTTACTAGCAGTTTCTGAGTGAAAATTGTTTTCAAATAAATCCTACACCAAATGTTTTCAGTGTAAAGTGCTAAATATGAATAACACTTATTTTTGAGGTTAGTTGAGATGAGAAAGTGTTTTTAATAGAGGTGGGATCTCTATAATTGGACAGTGATAGTTAAGGAATAGTCATCATAATGAGTTAAATATTTTATATAACCTAGCTTAGTTAGTTAACTAGTTAGGGTTAGTTAACTAGGTTAATTAGTTTGTTGGCAAAAGTCATCTACAACCATTAAAATAGTCAAAAATAAACATCCACAATTAAAAATTCAATACTAGGTGATCAATGTCCAACATGTTTGTTATACATGTATATGATTCCATTTTTTATTTTATAAATTAATATTATTATTATTTCATTTTTCTTTTTTAAGTATGAATTTTATTGCACAATTATACTAAACTTGCATTTATTTTATTTTATTTTTAATAAAATATTACTGCGACACTTTCAAAATATTGCTGTTTGTTTTATTGGCCTGACATGTCAACTTCTGAATTAATTTGTGGTTGTGTTTGGGAAACCTGTTTGACAACAGTTGATTTTGCTGTTCTCTTTGGCACCACTAGTGGTGCTAAAGTGATACACTTCACCTTTAAACCAGGGTGCTTTCCTTTGCTCTGCAGTTTAGTGACTTTCATGGTCTCTGTGGCTGCTTCAGTCTGTAATGGGGTGCTGAGAGGCCCACCGAGGGTCGGCTTTAGAGAGAT
Organism: Sinocyclocheilus rhinocerous; assembly: GCF_001515625.1. Lineage (NCBI taxonomy): Eukaryota > Metazoa > Chordata > Actinopteri > Cypriniformes > Cyprinidae > Sinocyclocheilus > Sinocyclocheilus rhinocerous. The sequence continues at coordinate 281,574 of NW_015658531.1, read as the reverse complement.
AATGCAGATAGCCCAGTCATTGGAGCAGTAAGACCCCCTTTAGAACGAGAGTGAGATAAAGCAGCTTTATAGAGCCCAGACTACCTGTAACCCTGCCACATGCTCATTCCTGTGGAGATAGTCCGGTGGAACTGCCCTGAGATTTTTTTCCATTCCTCAGGACATGGTATCTTCATCTTGCACACTTGAGATTGTTCTGCTGAAGTCTTTGTTCAGTCAGAGCGCCACATGTTGATTTAATTTCATTCCTGGGTCGGATCAGATGTGAGGGAAGCGATGACAGGACTTGTGGACCTCTTGCTATCAGTCTTTATGGTTCAGTCTTGAGACCCTTCAGAATCTCCTGACCTTAAATCTGCTCTGGAACCAGTGGTCGACCAGGGTAGGGTTATTATAGTTATTAACTAAAACTAAAGCTAATACCAAAGCTAAAGGGAAAAAAAGTTGTTACTTGAAATAAAATAAATGTAAACTGAAAATAAAAATATATATAAAAAATTTACTTATTTTATTCTAGTTGTCAAGAAAACATTTCTTATTTTCGTTTAGTTTAACTTGATGTACTAAAATAATTAAAACTGAAATAAAAATGATTAAAAACTATATAGAAAAAAAACAAAAATGAAACAACAAAATTAGTAAAATGATTAATTAAAATTAACTAAATTTAAAATGAAAATGTAAAATGTAAAAATAAAAACCAATTTAGACTATTAATATATAAATATTATCAGTTGGAAAAAACTATTGAAATTTAGTTTAATTAAATTCCTTGAATCTGTTCTATCTGTCTGTTTCACTGAATTGATTTAAAGCTCTGATTCAATGATTTATTTAAAGAATTTATTTAAAAATCTTTGTGGCATTTTTCAAATATTAAAATGTTATAGTAAAATTATGTACAAATATGGCTGTTTGTATTGCTATATTGGTGCATATAATAAAAAATAATGAAATATTAATATTCCTTTTGATAAATTAATGAAAAACAGTGGAAAAACATGCCTTGATTATTTTTAACTCGTTTTTTTCTCGTGTATTTTTCTTAAACATTTTGAATCTACTGGGTTTTTGTTGAAAGACTCCAGATTTCTTTTCACCCTTAGTTTTAAGCCTTTTCTAAGAAAGATACATAAATATCAAAGATTGTCAGAAGGCTGAAAAATAATGCAAGGTATATTTTTTGGCATATGTCACCCAGCTCAACTTATACAGATTGTGAAGGTGGCAGAATTCCTGTTCTCTCATCTCATGCGTTTCGCAGCTTTGTGAATCTGGCTGCTGCTGTTTTGGTTGTAGCTGCTGCTTCAGAGATGGATGGAGTGAGGGAGCTCGTCTGGAATGAGACGCGCTGCTGTAATTGCTTGCATGTGCTGCACATTTTGAGACTTTTAGGAGGTTCATTTCACTATCCTGTAACAGGAACAACTGCCAGGATGGAAAAACTCATACGCAGACAGATCACATTCAAATTAGTAAAATGATTAATTAAAATTAACTAAATTTAAAATGAAAATGTAAAATGTAAAAATAAAAACCAATTTAGACTATTAATATATAAATATTATCAGTTGGAAAAAACTATTGAAATTTAGTTTAATTAAATTCCTTGAATCTGTTCTATCTGTCTGTTTCACTGAATTGATTTAAAGCTCTGATTCAATGATTTATTTAAAGAATTTATTTAAAAATCTTTGTGGCATTTTTCAAATATTAAAATGTTATAGTAAAATTATGTACAAATATGGCTGTTTGTATTGCTATATTGGTGCATATAATAAAAAATAATGAAATATTAATATTCCTTTTGATAAATTAATGAAAAACAGTGGAAAAACATGCCTTGATTATTTTTAACTCGTTTTTTTCTCGTGTATTTTTCTTAAACATTTTGAATCTACTGGGTTTTTGTTGAAAGACTCCAGATTTCTTTTCACCCTTAGTTTTAAGCCTTTTCTAAGAAAGATACATAAATATCAAAGATTGTCAGAAGGCTGAAAAATAATGCAAGGTATATTTTTTGGCATATGTCACCCAGCTCAACTTATACAGATTGTGAAGGTGGCAGAATTCCTGTTCTCTCATCTCATGCGTTTCGCAGCTTTGTGAATCTGGCTGCTGCTGTTTTGGTTGTAGCTGCTGCTTCAGAGATGGATGGAGTGAGGGAGCTCGTCTGGAATGAGACGCGCTGCTGTAATTGCTTGCATGTGCTGCACATTTGAGTCTTTTAGGAGGTTCACTTCACTATCCTGTAACAGGAACAACTGCCAGGATGGAAAAACTCATACGCAGACAGATCACATTCAGAGTTTGTCTTGAGTATGTTTCGATAAATTATTATTGCAAGAAGCAGTTTATTATAGCAGTTGTTCACTTTATTATTCATTTTCTTTAATGTAATACTTAATAGCAGTCTATATAGCAGGGATGTGATTTTTCCATATTTTCCGACCTGAAAAGTATAACCCATGTGAATTGTGTAAATCTGTGAAAATATAAATAAAAACATAAATGTTAGTTTTGTAATTTTACTGTTGTTCTGTAAAATAATAATATTGATAATAATTCTATTAAGATTTTTATAATAACGTTTTAATTTATTAAATACTTGATTTAATTTTTTTGTAGTAAAATATTATTATTCTTTTTTTATTATAAAATATTGTATAATAATAATAATAATAATAATACATATTATTTAATTTTTTACATTTTATAGTAAAATAATAGGTATTATTGTGGCGGTATAATATTTCTTTATCACTTCAATTAATTTAATTGTTAAGTTAATGCATTGTAAAATAACAATGAGCAATTTGTAACAATGTTGATTTACTACAAAAAATTACGCAAGTTGCATTCAAGGTGGAAGCGTGTAAAATTTTAAAAGATAATCTTTAAATTAGTTAGTCTGTATAATAAAACTAGCGGTTTAATGGCACAGACATTTGAAGTTAATTTATTATAATACCAATGTTTGTTACTTGAACAAACAATTTGTGCAGTATGCTGGTTAAGCACTGGCAACTGCGTTATTGAATTAAAGTAAAGTATATTTCTGGTTTTAATGTTTGAAACTGATTGTGTGTTTATGAATAATTTATTGCATTTACATCTTAACTCTGAGATTTTTGTTTCATAAGATTTGTCCTGTGCAAGCTGTCTGCAGTAATATTCAAGCTTATTTACAGCACTTTTTTGGGCTCTTTGACCCTTGCACGTTAAACTCAACAACAAAGCTGCCCGCAGATGCTAGTTTTTAGCCAGATAAGCAGTGTGAACCCAATTTGTTTACCTCTTGTGGGGTCCTGTGTTTCTTTTTAACTTAGCTTCTGTACTGCGTGTCGAGGGTCTCTCTCCTCAACTTTTAACTTCTCACTCTGGATGAGGCCGCAGCAGGCCTTCTCATCCAAGAGCTGCGATCGATGTGCATCGGACCGGCCGCTTGCCTCCTGGGGAGGGACCTGCAGGCTTTTTTCATGTTTGATCTCTGTGCTGTGGCCTCCGCTGCGAGTTCAGCACGGCTCCAGATTCAGACCCCTCACCTTGTCTCGTCTCATCTGAGCAGAGCTGTCAGGCACACTTTATATTTCACTCTTCTAGTCATTGAAGCAGGGCCGTTTTCTCAGAGGAGGCGATGAGAATATCATTTGTAGTACAGAAATAAAACCCATAGAACAGAATATGAGATCAAATAATGTGTGAAGCATTCATTTTTCTGTTGAAAAGAAATGCAATTGTGGTAATAATAATGTTGCACGCACCTGATGTGTTTTTATTTAGTCACCTGCTTGTTTAATTTACACAAACTAGCTGCAAGATGCACCATATGGAAACTTGTTTCTGCCACAAGAAAAAAAAAAAAAAGTGAGTGCCACTTTTTATCTCAGTTCATATTTTTCACAATTCTGACATTTTTGTTGCAATTCTGACTTTTTTCTCAGTATTGCAGAAAAAAGTTATCAGTGCGAGATATTAACTGAACTGTTAGATATACACAGATTTGTGAGGAAGAAAGTGAGCATTGTGAAATAATTGCGACGTAAACTCCGAATTCTAAGAAAAAAGTCAGAATTTGAGGAAAAAAGTCAGAATTGCGAGATATAACCTCAGAATTGCAAGATATAAACTCAGAAATGTGATGTAAACTCACAATTCTGAAAAGTGAAAATCTGAATTGTGAGATAAAGTTGCAATTACTTTTTTATTTTTTGTTGCAAAAAACTAAACAAACAAAGACAAACAAAAATAGAATTTTAAACTCAGAATTCAGAGAAAACAAGTCAAAATTGCAGTATGGAAAGTCAGAATTCTTTTTTATATATTTATTTATTTGTTTAATTTTTTAGGATTATTTTTAATGGGATTTTTTAAGCCTTTATTGGGACAGGACAGTATAGAGTAGACAGGAAAGCACTGAGTGGAGAGAGATCGGCAAAGGACCACGAGACAGGATTGTGAGATATAAACTCTGATAAAAAAAGCAAAAATAGAGAGATTTAAACTAGCAATTGCAAATTTATGACGCAATTCTGAAACTCTCAATAATGTTTATAATTTGAAGTTGCGAGATATAAACACAAAAATCATTGTAATTGGGAGTCATAATTACCTTTTTTATTTTTTTTATTCTGTGGCAGAAACGTGTTGCCATCGCACACTGAGTGAAGTTTACAGTGCAGAAACAGTCTAACCAGATAAATAGACGTGTTGTAATGCATTTGACCCGTGCTGCTAATTCTGACAAACAACATGCAAGAGGTGAAGGAACCTCAGCGCTATCATGACAAGTGGCACGGCAAGCCCAAGTTCAGTCGTTTAGCATCAATTATATGTGGAATGCTGGGAATCCAACAGCTTGTTTTCCGGAATAACAAGATAGTGGAGCAGAGCCGCTCTGTGCAAATATTGAAGAATTCTTTCCATGCCGGCCCACCAGCGATCACGCATTACAGTGGGTGGACTGTGGGAAAAATCCCAGAATTTGACCAAATGGAGAAATAAAATATACAAGAAGTTATTTAGATTGTTCTTTTTTTATACATAATTTTTTTTAATTCATTTCTTAAACTATGAGCACTTTTTGGCCCTGTGGACCTTTAGAAAATAAACTCTGTTGAAACACACTCTCCACACACACACTTGTTTATTTGATTAGTCTATTAATAATGTGGACATACTGTACATGCACACAATAATTCTGTTGGTTTGATCTTTTTTGGTTCTGAACCACCACTTTTCTATCACGTCTTCAATTATCAACTGATAACTTGATAACATTTTGTTGTGGGAATGACATTTGGTAAAATTACTTAGTTTACATTTGCATTTATTCATTTAGCAGATACTTATCCAAAGTGACTTACAAATGAGGATGCAACAAAGCATCTTAATTGAAAATGATGTACAATTAAAATATTCTCTTCATAAGTGATGTTAACGTTTATTTGTGTTTTTTTTAAAACACAAATCACATATCTTATACTTCATCTCAAGCTCCTCACTGACACAGCTGTCATCTTGGTAAACCAGTACATTCATTTTTAAGAAAGTGACAGAATTGTTGGTCATCTTGGAAGTGACACCACTACTGAAGGACTTTCATAATTTGTGTAAAATTTCCCCCCAGCATTTTCACACCACAAATATTAAAATTGTTCGTGTTTAAGGTTTGTTTATTTTATTTATTTTTTTAGATTACCGTAGTTTTTATTTTTATCATGAATATTAATATTTTAAGATTGAAAGTCTTTGTAAATCAAACACATTAAAGACCTTTGACAAGTAGCAAGTAATAAAAATTTTCTATGCTGTAAAAAAAAAAAGATTTTTCAAAGTTGTGAATAAGACTATTGGAGTACTTTGACAAGAAAATGCTATTTCAATTTTACTACTTCAGTATTTCACATTTAATCCAACGTATTGATTGCTGTTTGTTTGTAAAATTCACTAGCAATTTCTGATGGAAAATTGTGTCTGTACCACATTTTTGCAGTGTAAGTTATAAGTCAAATGTTTCAAAGCAGCTTTATAGAATATCTGGGCAATGATATTGTTTACATTTTTGTGACGTTAAAAGTAATGTGTCCTCATTTAAAGAAAGTGTAAATCTGTTAGTTTTAATAAAAATCAACCCCTGGGATTTTAAAGAGCACGTAGTCAAAGAAACACTGACATGCATTATGTATTTCAAAGATTTCTGTAGAGAATTTTCTCTCGGGTGGAGTGTAACTCTAGATTGCAAGAACTTCTGATTTTACCAAAGCAACTGTGTATGAACCTGCTGCTTCATGTGAAAAATCTCTCGTGTTTCCACAGTGTAGTCGTGAAGGGATTCCTGGAGTCACGCCATGTTCAAGGCCATGCTGAAGAAGAGCAGAGATGGCGGGAAAAATAAGAAGGATACAGGTATGAACACATGAAACTGATTCTGTACCTGTAATTTCTGATTACCAAAATTTAGTAGCTTTTCCACCTTGCAAACAACATTTCTTTACAGAAGATGCCAATGAGTCAGTGAGGCATTTTGCAGCTAATTTGTTGATTCATACAACATAAAGCCCATCAGAAGATATTAGACTTGTAAATATGTGCTAATTGAGGCAATACATGAATCTGGGGAAGCCTGAGGTTGATGTCATGTGGCTGATATGCATCAGAGATCTGTCAGCATGTAGCTGATCAAAGTGTGGGATTTATGATGTGGTTTCTGGTTTATGGCACTATTGTGGAAACAGGTGTGCAAGAGCACTTAATTCTCCGGGTGAATTAGGAGGAGATGTGTGTGTGTGTATGTGTACTCTTGAATTCCCTGGGATAATGGGATGTTGCTATGGAAATATTTATGGTGATTTGGCCTCAACAGAAAAGTAGGAATTAAGATAAAAGACCCAAATACAGCGGTTTCTGCTCGAAACCTTGTGAGCTGCCTGTGTAGGCAGCATTTTAAGGCTTTATAGGAAACATCAAGACTCTTTCAAAAGTTAAGGAGCATAAATATGATGGTTTCTAAGTGGAAAAATTATAAAGCAGCATTGCATGTCTCTTTTGCAGATCTAAAATTGCAGAAGAGGCATGAGAAATATAACTTATACTTATTTAAATACAGATAAACCTTTGTAATTTGTGTAAAATTGTTTCATAATTTTTATACAACACGTATTAAAATGTTTATGTTCAAGGTTTTTATTCCTTTCAGTGTTTTATTTCCACTATAGTTTTGCAATTAAAAAATGATGATAGATATTCAGATTGAAATAAAACAAATATTAAAGACATCATAAAACATATTATATATTATACTGATATATGCGCACACACACACACACACACACACACACTATTATATAATGTACTGATATATTATAAATTATATAAATATATTCAATTAGTAAATGTTTTGTAGTCAGTACTGAAAACAATTGATAAATAATAGTTAAGTCTAATTAAAAAGAATTGTTTTTCATTTGTATGTTGTGTATTTTTTATGCTTATTCTAGTATTTCACCTCATCTTAAACACATGTGAACATCAAACTCAATTGAAATTGATTGAGTCAAGTCACCTGTTTGCTTCATGTGAGGAGTGCTTTTTCTATAACACAGATCAGTTATTTTTTAGCTACCGTTTCATTTATGAAGCTGCTTTAGAAAACAGCTTACTATGTAGATAGCATCTTCGCTCACTAGAACAGAGCCCCAGGGTTCAGACAAGTGTCATTCTCTGAGGTCATTCTCTAGCTGTAGATAATTGACACCTGGAAAATGATAAAGTCACGTTCATGTGAGGCCATTGCTTTTATTTTGTGTCTGTTGTTGTCCAGGGCCGCTTTTATAGTTTAAAAGCTTCATTTCAAATCAGGCTGTGACATGTTAGCTTTGACTGAACTCTCCTTTATGAATAAAGACTTTGGTGAACTTTTACTTTTGTGCCAAGCTGCTGGCACACAAGTAGAGATGAATGGGATTGTAGAACTCTCCGCTAATTGGCTCAGAATACTGTAGCTCTGCCTCCAGGGGCCGGTTGCACCAGCTGGACGTACACCCGGTTGTAAGACTAGGCTGGACGTAAATGGCGCTTTAAGTCGTGCGTAGAATTTATACCCGTTGCACCATCTCGGCGTAGTGCTACGTCTGACACTAAATCTTACGCCTAGTCAGAGGTAGGTGTAAAGTGAAAAGTCATGATTTACTCGGACATTATTAGTTTTTAGGATTCATGTCTGTTTGTTAATTATTACTGCAGACGTGACCTTTGATGTTTATGGTCTTTTCGGGCAGGATAAGCTATATCAATCGCGAAACTCGGTGTAGACTATAGCCTGTCACACTGCCGATAGTAATTGAATACAAAATATATTTCTGTATAGCATGTAATAATTATGCAGTAAAATATTACATATGAACTAGGATTATTAAAAGAAACTGAACCATTTGACATCTTGTTTGGAAGGACAGTGTAAATGCTTGGAAATATTTCACGTCTTTAATTCCATTCATTATTTGTATTGTGCCTGCCATCCAATAAT
>NW_015658531.1:272320-272723 GCF_001515625.1 Sinocyclocheilus rhinocerous | reverse complement strand
TGTGCAGGGAGACTTCAGATATAAAAACGCGGACTTGTTAGGAAATGTTTACTCAATGAAATCATGGCGCGGTGGCTTCACTTGTTATGATGTCTTAAGCAATTCAGTTTTATATTAGTAGTTGTAGCCATTGCAGCGTGAAGTCGTCTCAGCCATCACCGCGGGAGAATGTGTCAGCGCATTGTCTACGCCGGGCGTAGTTGCGCCTCTTCGTAGTTTCAGTTGGTGCAACAGGTGTAAATATTTATCGTAAAACTGGACGTTGCAAAGCCAGCGGTAGGGCTTACACCCAGCTTTTTTACGTCTAGCTGGTGCAACCGGCCCCTGGGGTGGTAGATAGCCATTTCACTTTTTTAACGTTAGTTAGTGTGTAATGTTGCTGTTTGAGCATAAACAATATCTG
>NW_015658531.1:265709-268056 GCF_001515625.1 Sinocyclocheilus rhinocerous | reverse complement strand
AACGCGGACTTGTTAAAAAATGTTTACTCATTGAAATCATGGCGCGGTGGCTTCACTTGTTATGATGTCTTAAGCAATTCAGTTTTATATTAGTAGTTGTAGCCATTGCAGCGTGAAGTCGTCTCAGCCATCACCGCGGGAGAATGTGTCAGCGCATTGTCTACGCCGGGCGTAGTTGCGCCTCTTCGTAGTTTCAGTTGGTGCAACAGGTGTAAATATTTATCGTAAAACTGGACGTTGCAAAGCCCAGCGTAGGGCTTACACCCAGCTTTTTTACGTCTAGCTGGTGCAACCGGCCCCTGGTCTTTGTGTGATTTATTCATTAATTTTTTTCCTGTGAATTTGTGCGGTTGTCGCTTCTGTAAATGAATTGTGTGTGTACAGTGCAGAGGAGTGACTACTGTATTGAACTGATGTTTGAATGTGGTTTTCTTGAATTGATGTTCTCAGGAGTCATCATTTAAATGTAGGGCTGCAACTAATAATTATTTTAATAATTCTATTGATGTATTTTTTTTAATTGATTGCATAAAAAGTGCACACATTGTTTTCTGTCTGGTTTAAAAATGTTATTCCACATCCTTGTTACTAATCATAAATCATCAATTTAAAACGACAATATAATTGTTTATCCACAGTTTTGAAACAGCATGACCATTCAAATATCTAAATTATAGGCCTAAGTGATATTAAAGAAAAACAAAAGCACAAATTAATTGTTAACTGTAAGTGGTTGATTGTTCTGCAGGAACATGAAATTTGTTTTTGATTATAATCCTTTTTTTTCTTTTTTGATTAGTCATGCAGCCCTATTCAAATGTGTGTAAAGAATGTATTTGGTATGCTGTCCTTAAGATCATGTGCCATCATGTACGCATCACTGTCTGTGCTTCATAAACTAATGACATCATTGGCAATCCATCATGGGGTCCTTGAAACCTCATAAGACAACATTACCATGGGAACGCCCCTTGTTGATTCCCTGAAATGTTGTTTTGGGCTGTAGGAACGTGTTCATCATGCTTGAATCATGTTTTACACGCCCTGTCTGTCTGTCTTTGTCTCTATATCAGTGAAAACACTTCCTATGTCTTTTGTTGTTGATGTCAAAGGTCATGTGTCCAGTCAAACTTCTGTATTTTGGCGCATGCAGAATTCATATTTTCAATATTTAAAATGCTTAAAATTCACAGACACTAGTCCATATCGCAATTTGATTAAGTGTTCAGCCCTACTTTTGATTTATTCATCCAAAATTTGCCACATTCTGTGACATTCTGCTTTATACATTAAATTCCATTATTATGACTGGATTCTGTGATGCTGTCCACGTTTTCTGCATTGCACAAATCATAGGGCCCTACATTTGTGAAGTTATATTTTATGCTTTTCATTTTGCTTTTACTGCAGTGATTTAGTAGGACTAGTCTTGACTAGTCCTCTGGTTCCTTTGAGGCGTTCACCACTTCTAAGAGATCTGCTTCCAAACAGTTAAGCACCCTTTTGAAAAAAGATGTGGGAAGTGTGTCAAGATAGCAGGTTGACTATTTAAGGTGCTGCACTATTTCTTCCAAAATGTTGCTATAAATTGCTTCAAAAAGTTACACTTACAGCACCAAAGCACCTTAAACACCCTAGAAGTTTAAATATTTATGATATTATTTCATTTATTAGTGAAATTTCAAAGAGGGAAACAGGTTCAGCAAAAGACCTCAAGCCTCTCTGTCCATATGTATATATTTGTATTAGGGATGCACCGATACCACTTTTTCCAGTACTCGCCCGATACCGATACTTTTATTTTTGATACTTGCCGATACCGAGTACCGATACCGATATTTTTATTGCATTTGTACATTTTTTAAATATTGGGTACAGAAACCAAGAGTATGTATAATGTTAGTTGGTTAACTTCATTTATCAAATAGATACAGTCAAACCAAAATGTATTCAGACACCTTCAACATTTCTCACATTATCACAGTTTATTCACTATAGTTTAGAAAATGGTAATAAAACATGACAAGAACTCAGAGTTAAACTGTGTCAGAACAAATTCAGCTTGATAATGTCAGATAACTTTGATAGAAAGGTATGTAATAGATTACAATCAACCAAAATAATTCAGACAGCTGTTAGTATGACAGTATTTACACAACTATCAATACTTAGTCGGGCAACCTTTAGCCTTAATGACAGCCTGTAGTCTACAGTCTAAAGACTACAGGCTGACCTAGTCTAAAATAATTTTTGGTTTCACTGTATATCCTTCGGTTAATTTCACACTTAATTATGCCCATTAAAATGTATTTTACAAGTTTTTGTTACTTTCACTGTTCATTTTTTT
>NW_015658531.1:261282-263708 GCF_001515625.1 Sinocyclocheilus rhinocerous | reverse complement strand
CACTGTTATTTTTAACTAAAGCAAGCGGCTACTGCATGCATGGTTTGGCATGGCAGAATGCCAGCAAAGAGCGCTGCATTTATAATCTCTAAAAGACATGCAGTTCATGGCAATCTCACAAATCTCTGTTATAACGCAATAAATATATGCATAATGAAACTTAATGTCTACAATTCGTGTGTTATAATGAGAGGATTAATGAGCACGCAAGTTTCAGCACTGCATTGCTCAACGCTGCAAACACGTGTTATAGCCTAAATAGAAACTCTGCCTACACTTGCGCCTGTTAATCGTTTTTTATTTTATATTACTTCTTTTGTGCAATAGATGAATAACAATTTATTTGTTTTAGATATTTTATGTTTAGATATTTCTATTTTGCGGGAGTCCCCTGAAACATTTTATTCTCCCGCATCGCACACACACACGAGTCTCTGCACTCACCTATCAAGTCTTGTCCCGCGCCGCACTCTGTTGCGTCGGGTCTCGCGGGAGAGCAGGTCTCTAATCCACTGGCACTTGACTCGACAATGCGTGTGTTACATCCTTTTTACAATCTCCAGTTTATAAAACACTGCATTCTGTCAGCAATGTAACGCGGCAGTAACGTATAGAGACCTCAGCTTGTAACTATACTCTAATTACCATTTTGAAAATTATAACGCGCTAAATTACTCCGTTACTAAAAAAGTAATCAAATTACAGTAGCGCGTTACTAAGTAATGCGTTACTGCCCAACACTGCTCGTCTCTGTTCTGGACTTGCACAAACTGCGTTGCAATGCAATCATTTTCCAAAATGTAATTTATGTGAAAATATGAAGTCTGTAAACGCCCGTTAACACAGGCCAGAGCCATTATCCACAAATGGAAAAAAACCTGGAACAGTGGTGAACCTTCCCAGGAGTGGCCAGCCAACCAAAATTACTCCAAGAGCGCAACGACTACGCATCCAGGAGGTCATAAAAGAACCCAGAACAACATCTAAAGAACTGCAGGCCTCACTTGCCTCAATTAAGGTCAGTGTTCATGATTCAACAATAAGAAAGAGACTGGGCAAAAACGGCATCCATGGGAGAGTTCCAAAGCCACTGCTGACCAAAAAGAACACAAAGGCTCGTCTCACATTTGCCAAAAAATATCTTGTTTATCCCCAAGACTTTTGGGCAAATATTCTGTGGACTGATGAGACAAAAGTTGAACTTTTGGAAGGTGTGTGTCCCGTTACATCTGGCGTAAAACCAACACAGCATTTCATAAAAAGAACATCATACCAACAGTCAACCATGGTGGTGGTAGTGTGATGGTCTGGGGCTGCTTTGCAGCTTCAGGACCTGGATGACTTGCCATAATTGATGGAACCATGAATTCTGCTCTCTATCAGAAAACCCTGAAGGAGAATGTCCAGCCATCAGTTTGTGACCTCAAGCTCAAGCGCACTTGGGTTATGCAGCAGGACAATGATCCAAAACACACAAGCAAGTCCACCTCTGAATGGCTCAAGTAAAACAAAATTAAGGTTTTGGAGTGGCCAAATCAAAGTCCAGACTTAAATCCGATTGAGATGCTACTGCATGACCTTAAACAGTCCATTCACGCTCGAAAACCCTCCAATGTAGCCGAATTAAAACAATTCTGCAAAGAAGAGTGGGACAAAATTCCTCCACAGTGATGTGAAAGACTCATTGCCAGTTATCGCTGTAAAGGGATTGCAGTTGTTGCTGCAAAGGGTGGCACAACCAGTTATTAGATTTAGGGGGCAATTACTTTTTCACGTAGTGCCAGGCAGGTTTAGACAGCTTTTTTCCCTTAATAAATGAAATTATCATTTAAAAACAGCATTTTGTATTTACTTGCATTATCTTTGCGTAATATTAAAATTGGTTTGATGATCTGAATCTTTTAAGTGTGACAAATATGCAAACAATTAAAAAAACAGGAAGGGCGGCAAAAACTTTTTCACACCACTGTATATATAATAGGCTATATATATAATGCATAATAAATAAATAATAAAATAAATAAGTAATAAAAATGTTCATGTTAATAAATATATATTCAGAATTATAGTATTTTATGTGTGTTGTATGGTAAATGCTGTTCCATGTAAGCAACAAATGAAAAATAGAGCATAAGTTAAAATACACAGGACAAAAAAATTAAATAAAATAAAGTTTATTTTCAGATGTCTACTACCACTATGTAATCTTCTTCTTAGAATGTGCATCAATGTATATATGCTTCCTTTTAAACAGTATTGTAACAATATGACAATATAAAACTAAACCATAAAGAGACTTACAAGAAGCATTCTGGTTACCATGTTTGTTTTTCCTCTTTATTGATACCCACACAACCACAGACACTCATTTCACACATTCCACTTACATGCACCACACACACACACACACACACACACACACACAC
>NW_015658531.1:257795-260176 GCF_001515625.1 Sinocyclocheilus rhinocerous | reverse complement strand
TTGCCAGTTATCGCTGTAAAGGGTGGCACAACCAGTTATTAGATTTAAGGGGGCAATTACTTTTTCACGTTGTGCCAGGTAGGTTTGTACAGCTTTTTTCCCTTAATAAATGAAATCATTATTTCAAAATGGCATTTTGTATTTACTCGGGTTATCTTTGTGTAAAATTAAAATGTATTTAATGATCTGAATCATTCAAATGTGACAAATATGCAAAAAAATTAAAATAAAAAATAAAACGGTAAGGGGGCAAAAACTTTTCCACAGCACTGTATATGTATGTATAATTTTTATTATTAGTTGTAGTTGTAGTTGTAGTAGTATATTATATAATATGTAATGTGGCCTGACATCAGATCAGTATTCACCATATTTTCTTAGGTTTTAGCATAGTTTTACACTCTGATAAAGCAAAAAGCATATCACACTCAGATTCAGATTCAGATTTGAAGACAAGCTAATAACCCAGCTTTCCTTGTAAAGAAGTTTAAATCAGTTCAGATGTACAACAGAAACTCCTACGGCCAATGAAGAATTAATTAAATGTGTTTAAGATGTGATGTGACGTGATCCAACTAGTCCATTTTCATTATATTGAACTGTATTTATTGATACTTTTCAGTATTATGAATGTAAAATAAAAGTATATTTATACTGAGCTCATCACAAAGCATTATGGGATTGCCTTCTCTATGGGCGGTACATGCAACACAGAACGACTTACATTGCATTGAAGGTATACATTTCATCAGTTCATGCATTTCCTGGCAACAGGATCTGTGACATTGGTGTTGCAAGCGCTATGCTCAACTCTTTAAACTACATATATACTAACATGCAATTTGACCAAAATGTAGTATCTAATCTGATTGGAGTCTTAAAAGGCAGCCTACCTTTTGGAAGCTTTGAAATGTGCCTATAAATGCTGTCTAGGTAGGCAGCTCTCTAGTTTTTGGAACAGATCTCAAACGGAGCTCTTGACTAATGTGACCCTCAGGCTTAACAGACAGCGTCTCTGGAATATTGACTTAGTATTGTCTGCCTCGTCTTTAAATGTTACAGGCCCATGGTGATTTGTAACGGTAATGGGTGAAGGAGAAAGCCCTGATCATTTTTAACTGCACGGTAGAGGAGCAAATGTTGGCGTTTGGCCTGCAGCAGCGCTCCAGGGAGTTTCAAAGGGATCATGAAAACTCTTCCCTGATGCCAAACACCACAGCCATTATCCCACGCAATCTCCAATCTCAGATTTAGCCCTTTAATCTTTTATTTTCTCCCTCTGTGCCTGCTCCAAAAACCCAGTGGGCTGCCTACGTAGGCAGCATTTTAAGGAATCATAGGCATACTCCCAAAATGCATGCAGCTTTAATTTGCATCACATCTTTCAGGGGAGTAGGCAATCCCATAATTCACTAGAACAAGCTCTATGCATCATATACGTCACCCAAATGTCAATCTAATTCATACAAGACAAAAAAAGTATTAATGAGTGGTAGTTCAGTCAATTAAAATAGACTCAATATCAGTGTGTGCTGTATATGTTTATGCGTATTATTGCATCGTTAAGTGTTAGTTTAGTATTATTTATACACTGTTATAGTTTTTCATTATTATTTTGAAATCGCTTTTATTTTTGTATTTACAGTTTTCATTTTCATTTTACAGTAGTTTAATTTTTAACAGTTCAGTAACAGTATTTTTTTTATTAAATATGCTATTTGGGTTATTTACTTTTATTACAGTTTTAGTTTTTATTTTAGTGCTTTGTAGCCTATTGCAATTGTCACATTTGTAATGTCACATGTTCTAATGTTTTATTTGAATTTTGCTTTATTTCAATTGACAAAAAAGTTTTAATAGTTTTAATTTTACTTAATAATAATTCTGATTCTTAGCTTAGCAACATCAGTAGTTTCTGCTTATGTTCCATTTTAATATACAAAAGTAATATATTTATTTTTGGCATTTTTTTGCCTTTACTGTTATAGGACAGTGTAGATGAGACAGGAAGTGAGGTGGGAGAGAGAGACGGGGGCGGGATCGGGAAAGGTCATACAAAAGTAAGTGGAAACCAGAACAACGATAGCAAAAAAAAAAAAAGTTTTCGTTTTCATGCTTCGTAACTTATTTGAGTTAGTTTTCTTTATTTCAATTAAAGGTGACATATCATAAAAATCTGACTTTTCCAGGTTTTAAGTGCTATAATCAGGTCCCCGGTGCATCTACCAACCAAGGAAACGTGAAAAAGATTATCCCAGTAACTTTGTTTTGGGAAGCCTTTTTCTGCAAGCGTCTGAGAAAACGAGCGCGTCTGATTTCGCTCCCTTGGTGACGTGGCAAAAGGATCTCATTATAATATTACCGCCCATTAATCTGTAAAT
>NW_015658531.1:253733-257554 GCF_001515625.1 Sinocyclocheilus rhinocerous | reverse complement strand
AAATGTTTTAAAGGTGACATATCATGAAAATCTGACTTTTCCTGGTTTTAAGTGCTATAATCAGGTCCCTGGTGCATCTACCAACCAAGGAAATGTGAAAAAGATTAACCCAGTAACTTTGTTTTGGGAAGCCTTTTTCTGCAAGCGTCTGAGAAAACGAGCGCGTCTGATTTTGCTCCCTTGGTGACGTAGCAAAGGGATCTCATTATAATATTACCGCTCCTTAATCTGTACGTTTACACCCACGGTGCTGTCATTGTGTTTTCGCAAGCAACAACGGTGTACCAGTTCTAATGCCATGGCGAAAGTTTGAGCAAAACATGCTAACTGTTCTGTCTTTGGCTGCACAGAACACTGTTTAGAGTCCCAGCCTCAGAGGAGACAAGAGAGCAGTGGATTTATTGATTTATTTACTGTATATTGCTGCTGCCACACAGATCTAAAATAAACAAGCGATTTATTTCCCAGCTGTTTACCTTCACAGACATAACCCACTGTTTTTGTAACTCGTGTGTTTTGAACGTAAACTTGTGTGTGAATGAGAACTTAATTTAGTACTACCATAACAGATGTTTTTTAGCAGGTACGAGCTGTAATGGCGCAGCTCTATTCTGGAAAAGGGGGCAGGGAGCAGCAGGTCATTTGCATTTAAAGAGACAGGCACGAAAAACAGCGTGTTTCTACTTCCACTCAAAATAGGCATTTTCAAAATGATATTATATATGATCTGTGGAGTATTTTGAGCTGAAACTTCACAGACACATTCTGGGGACACCAGAGACTTACATTACATATTGTAAAAAAGGGGCATAATATGTCTCCTTTAACAAAAAAGGTTTTAATAGTTTTACTTAATGATTGTTAGTTTAGCAAAATCAGTAGTTTCTGCTTATGTAGAGTGTTCCAAATTGGTCACTTATAAGCTCAGTAGGGGTGTGTGTATGTTTCATTTTTTCCAGTGTAGCTGGCATGAACATGATCATGCATTTTTCTTTGTGCTTGCATGAGGTTGCATTTTTTAAACCCTTTTCCATTTTGATCCACACCACATCTGAGGGCTTTCAACACACATCTGACACATGTCTGTGGTTTTGTCTTTTTCATCCTGTTTTTCAAGTATTCCGGTAGTGGGGTTTGAGTTTTAAAGGTGTTGAGAGTCTTTGATCAGCTCTCGGGCTTGTAAAGGTCACATTTCCAGCCGCCATCACTGCTCTTAATCATTGTGAGCTACTGAATGAATACATGTTCTTGTCAGACCGAAGGATTCATTTGTGGTGTTTTCTGAGGTAAGCATCCAAGGAACATTATTAATAGTTTGATTTTTTTTTTTTTACACAGATTACATTTAATTTTTTCCCCCAAATTATTTTATTTTAGATGCAGTGTTTTATTATTTAATAAAAATTTCATAAAGAAATCGAGATATGCAATCAAATGAAAATATAACAATTCCTTTACAACACAAAAATGAATTTTTATTTATTTATTTTTATTAAAGATCTGCATAAAAGCTGTTTTCTGAATAAATTAAACATGGATGAAAAAAATTTGATTGATATTGATCTTGATAGAACTTGATCTACCTGTGATATATTCATTTATTTATTATTTAATAAAAAATTATCATCAAAAATAGAGAATCAAATGCATTCATAAAATGTTAACAATTTAAAAAAAAAAAAATTTATCAAACGTGAATAAATTCCTTTGCAACATATTGCATTTTTATATTTTATTTTTTTATTAAAGTGCTGCACAACAGAGGTTTACTCTATAAATTAAACATGAATGAAAATTTTCACACTAACTGTGTGATATTCCTTAACAAAGAATATTTTAATGTTGTAAATTGTATTATTATTATTACTTTGAGAAGTACATTTTACTATACAATAATAACATTTCTTTCATAAATTTCTTTACATTTTTTTTGTGGCGGTTTGTATTGAAAATTGCAATTTGAATAATTGTATAGTGCTACTTTTTATTATTCCAAATTTGGTGCCATTCTATTGTTCAGTAAATTCTACTTTTGTGACTGAATTCTGTGATTATTTGTAGTCGATTTTTGATGTGAGAGATTCTTTTGCATCACTGTCCACTTTTAACCTTGATCTGGGACTAGCAGCGTCACTGATGTGCTTCAGTTACTGCAGTGCACCATGGGAAGGGACAGTTTTATGAGGCCATTAGTGAAACACTCTGAGGTCTGTTCACCTGCGATGCCTCATAATCTCCAGGTTCACATCTGAACTTGACATTTACATTCATTATTAGCAGGTCAGTTTCGCCCGAGGCATTTTGCAGCACCACAACCGAACCTCTGCCCTTTGACCTCATAAATTATTGGAAGGGCTTTCAGCGTGCTTTAACGAGCATATGGTGACTTATATTTTTGATTTGACTGCATTCATATGGGTTTGAAATGGAAATTCAGCCAGAGTCAGACATCGCTCTGGTCCCATTGGTAGAGTCTGATATTTGAGCGATCGTTTGAAGAATTGCTGATCCATATGCAAGCAGCAGTCATAAGTGATTGAATACTATTAGATATCACATGTAGCCATGTGATGATCATGAGAATATGCAGTTAGCGAATCATTATTACAAAATAAACCCCTTCATGATGATATAAGACCGGCTTTATCATCCTATCAGGGTTTATTTCACTGTGCATTATCACTTATTTTGTTTGTGTGTTGTGCTTTTTATATGATGCATAGAAGCTCTAATCTCCAAATGCAGCTTGTTTTTTGAGCTTGCATTGAATTTCAGCTTGCATTAAATTGAAGTTTGAGCATCCCATCTCTGACCTAAACAACATCAGCGTTCATTTATCATTCCATTTCACACACATCATGTCTTTGTGTGGTATTGTTATGGCTGCACAATGCTGATGCTGTTGGTGGCTCATTAATGCAGATATTAACACCAGATAGGACTTTCTCTCCGGATGTTTCTGTGAAAGGAAAATCCTTCAGGGTGGCTTGTAGTGGATGCTTTGTTGTTAAGAGAATAAAAATGAAAATGAAAAAAAAAGTGTCTTCTCATTTGATAATTTTTTTTCTTTATTATTTCACCAAATAAATACATAAATCCGTTTTTAAAAAGTGCAAATAATTTTTAAAGATGTAAGTAATTATTTCTGAATAATTCAGAAGTAGAAGTAATATATCTAGTAATATACACATGATTAAATGTATTTATCTAATATATATATATATATATATATATATATATATATATATATTACTTGATACTTGAAGATTCTTAGTTTAGAAGCTTTTAAAAAATCCCATTGATTTAAATGGAATATTGAGTACTTGTATTGTGATTAGTATCTTCTCTCACATCTGTTTGTGTAGTTTTTAATCTTTTTTTTTTTCTAGATGTGTTAACTTTATTTATTCATTTATTAAAAGGTTAAAGTTTAAAAATCCCCCATTGATTTACATGGAAAGTTCAGCATTCAGTGACATAATCGTAATATTTGCTTACTTCTATTGCAGTTAATGTTTGCATGCTGAATTTCGATTGGTCTTGTCATTCTTACGTATTTAACCATTTATGACAAAGTGGCTCTGTGGCATTTAAGTTACTATAGTTTTACATACTCTTTTGCAGTCTTGCAAGCATCAATATTTCCTTCAGAAAATGCAAATCTGGTTAAAAATTTCTGTCAGTTCCCATCTGCACCTGTGTCAGAAGATGAAAACATATCATGAAGTGCGTTTTAATGGCAGTAAACGTAACACAATGACCTGTACGTAATGGCTGTCTTATATCTGTAACAATGTATTTGTGTTTCTGCCACCTGGCTT
>NW_015658531.1:250968-253528 GCF_001515625.1 Sinocyclocheilus rhinocerous | reverse complement strand
TTGTGGGCGCTCAGAAAACAATATATCAGAAGTTTAAACTCATATGGTTTAAAACGCATGATCTCAGCGCGATAAACATGATAATCAGAACCATAACAGATGTTTTTTAGCAGGTACGAGCTGTAATGGCGCAGCTCTATTCTGGAAAAGGGGGCAGGGAGCAGCAGGTCATTTGCATTTAAAGAGACAGGCACGAAAAACAGCGTGTTTCTACTTCCACTCAAAATAGGCATTTTCAAAATGATATTATATATGATCTGTGGAGTATTTTGAGCTGAAACTTCACAGACACATTCTGGGGACACCAGAGACTTACATTACATATTGTAAAAAAGGGGCATAATATGTCTCCTTTAACAAAAAAGGTTTTAATAGTTTTACTTAATGATTGTTAGTTTAGCAAAATCAGTAGTTTCTGCTTATGTAGAGTGTTCCAAATTGGTCACTTATAAGCTCAGTAGGGGTGTGTGTATGTTTCATTTTTTCCAGTGTAGCTGGCATGAACATGATCATGCATTTTTCTTTGTGCTTGCATGAGGTTGCATTTTTTAAACCCTTTTCCATTTTGATCCACACCACATCTGAGGGCTTTCAACACACATCTGACACATGTCTGTGGTTTTGTCTTTTTCATCCTGTTTTTCAAGTATTCCGGTAGTGGGGTTTGAGTTTTAAAGGTGTTGAGAGTCTTTGATCAGCTCTCGGGCTTGTAAAGGTCACATTTCCAGCCGCCATCACTGCTCTTAATCATTGTGAGCTACTGAATGAATACATGTTCTTGTCAGACCGAAGGATTCATTTGTGGTGTTTTCTGAGGTAAGCATCCAAGGAACATTATTAATAGTTTGATTTTTTTTTTTTTACACAGATTACATTTAATTTTTTCCCCCAAATTATTTTATTTTAGATGCAGTGTTTTATTATTTAATAAAAATTTCATAAAGAAATCGAGATATGCAATCAAATGAAAATATAACAATTCCTTTACAACACAAAAATGAATTTTTATTTATTTATTTTTATTAAAGATCTGCATAAAAGCTGTTTTCTGAATAAATTAAACATGGATGAAAAAAATTTGATTGATATTGATCTTGATAGAACTTGATCTACCTGTGATATATTCATTTATTTATTATTTAATAAAAAATTATCATCAAAAATAGAGAATCAAATGCATTCATAAAATGTTAACAATTTAAAAAAAAATTTTTTTATCAAACGTGAATAAATTCCTTTGCAACATATTGCATTTTTATATTTTATTTTTTTATTAAAGTGCTGCACAACAGAGGTTTACTCTATAAATTAAACATGAATGAAAATTTTCACACTAACTGTGTGATATTCCTTAACAAAGAATATTTTAATGTTGTAAATTGTATTATTATTATTACTTTGAGAAGTACATTTTACTATACAATAATAACATTTCTTTCATAAATTTCTTTACATTTTTTTTGTGGCGGTTTGTATTGAAAATTGCAATTTGAATAATTGTATAGTGCTACTTTTTATTATTCCAAATTTGGTGCCATTCTATTGTTCAGTAAATTCTACTTTTGTGACTGAATTCTGTGATTATTTGTAGTCGATTTTTGATGTGAGAGATTCTTTTGCATCACTGTCCACTTTTAACCTTGATCTGGGACTAGCAGCGTCACTGATGTGCTTCAGTTACTGCAGTGCACCATGGGAAGGGACAGTTTTATGAGGCCATTAGTGAAACACTCTGAGGTCTGTTCACCTGCGATGCCTCATAATCTCCAGGTTCACATCTGAACTTGACATTTACATTCATTATTAGCAGGTCAGTTTCGCCCGAGGCATTTTGCAGCACCACAACCGAACCTCTGCCCTTTGACCTCATAAATTATTGGAAGGGCTTTCAGCGTGCTTTAACGAGCATATGGTGACTTATATTTTTGATTTGACTGCATTCATATGGGTTTGAAATGGAAATTCAGCCAGAGTCAGACATCGCTCTGGTCCCATTGGTAGAGTCTGATATTTGAGCGATCGTTTGAAGAATTGCTGATCCATATGCAAGCAGCAGTCATAAGTGATTGAATACTATTAGATATCACATGTAGCCATGTGATGATCATGAGAATATGCAGTTAGCGAATCATTATTACAAAATAAACCCCTTCATGATGATATAAGACCGGCTTTATCATCCTATCAGGGTTTATTTCACTGTGCATTATCACTTATTTTGTTTGTGTGTTGTGTTTTTTATATGATGCATAGAAGCTCTAATCTCCAAATGCAGCTTGTTTTTTGAGCTTGCATTGAATTTCAGCTTGCATTAAATTGAAGTTTGAGCATCCCATCTCTGACCTAAACAACATCAGCGTTCATTTATCATTCCATTTCACACACATCATGTCTTTGTGTGGTATTGTTATGGCTGCACAATGCTGATGCTGTTGGAATGCAGATAATGCAGATATTAACACCAGATAGGACTTTCTCTCCGGATGTTTCTGTGAAAGGAAAATCCGCTTGTAGTGCTTGTAGTGGATGCTTTGTTGTTAATAGATTTGGTAAAAGAACT
>NW_015658531.1:242138-250871 GCF_001515625.1 Sinocyclocheilus rhinocerous | reverse complement strand
AGCTCCCAGTATGATCAGATTGGAAACACAGGATAAAACTGAGATCAGCTGTAGACCTGTGGATCTGTACTTCTACTCCCTTCCTGTGGATGTGTGCGTTTGTTTTTATTGTACTGACTGGCAGGGTGATGACCTTACACAAACAGTCACAAGGACACGTGAACTATTGATCAGTGTGTTTGATCTCTGGGAAGTTTCCCAGTAACAGTGGTGTGGAGATGAGGAATGCAGGACTGGTGTGATGGCACGAGTGAATGTGGATGTTATCAGCAGAATATTTGATCCAAGTGTCCTAGTGCAGTGCTTTTGGATTTAAACTGTCTGTGTTCTTAATGCATACAGTATATACCTTATAGTGATTGCTGTGTTTGAAAATAGCCTGTAAAACAGTCTGCATTATCCGAGCATAAACATTTTTAACTGTTGTATGCTATTGTGGTCACACTTGGAAATAATAATAATAAAAACAAAATAATTAGCATTTTATTAACTATAAAAGCATAACAAACAACTATTATTACAATAGTTGCATTCATTGTGATTCTTTTGTATAAAAAAACATGATAGATGTCCCTCTAGAAAATGTGATAAATATGTGTTCTGTTTGAACGGCTTGGTTTCAGTTTTGACGTAAACAACATCTTCTCCACACTGATGCTCTCGTTTTCCACAATATATGAATGAACAACGTAGCAGCGCCGCATCTAGTGGGTTCAACTGGATAGGCTAACAAAAGCATTCAAATGCAATCAATGACACATACATCGTCATCGCATCTCGTGCGCCACTGATAAGGCTGCCTGACGGCTGACGCAGACCTTAAATTCGAATGCAACGTTTTTGCATTCAAATGTGGATTTTTTTATTTTATTCGACGAATATTCGAAATTTGAAATTTTTTTTGACAGCCCTAATATGTATATTGTATGTGTGTATATGCATGTATATATTGTATGCATTTTACATGTACTGCAGAACTAGTAAGAGTGGTATGTTAGTGATTGAACAACTTGGTCATTTAGACATTTTTAGGTTGACCTGTGATTTTAATATTAAATTTAACTTCTTGGAGAGTGTTTTCATGTGCTAAATCCGTTTGATGTGTGGTTATTGATTATGAAAATGTGTAGTCTAACACATGCCTAGTTAGTTTGCAGTTCTGAATGTAGCCACTGTGATCATCTTTAGCTCAAGTCCCCTGTTGTAACAAAATCAAAATGCTCTGTGTGTTTTCCACAGCAGAATGGTCATAAATTAGGAGCAGAGGACAGTGTTTAGCCGTTTCTGTCTGGCGGTGACCTCTGGTGACCTGAATGCAGTCAGTGTGCGCTTCACCAACACTGTTGTTTCAGCTGTGTGTGTGTGTGTCTGTCTTTTGTGTTGGTGAACACAGTCAGCTGCGGTCAGATTGGCTGGTTTTTGGCCAGAATTCTGATGGTCTGCAACACGTCGCTTTCTTTGATCTTCTCAGGTTGTTCTGGTCTTGCCAAGGAGAGTGAGGGTGCGGTATGTTAATGTGCTAATTTAAGCTCTGTAAAATGGACCGGATATGTAGTATTTATTAGTGGAAAGCCGGCAGAGAATGTAGAGGAAGATCTTCGAGCTCGGATGGTGCTCTTTCACGGCTCAGGAGACTTCTCAAAAATGTTTCATTTAGGTATCAACTTTCACACTAGTGTTTCTCTTAAGATTCCTCAGACACAAAAGATACATAAATACGGAAGCTAGGGATATGCCGGTATCAAATTTTCATGTTGCGATTGATTGCTAATGTTTTTATCACGGTGTGCGGTATTATCACGATATTGAAATTTAGTAAAAAAAAAAAAAGTGCTGTCATAATACAGTATAACAGGTTTAATGTGCTTCTCGTCTGCGCTTGTTTACATCAGAGTGCGCACGCATCTTTCATGCAGCATACGGCGGTGTTGTGCATTTTGACCAGTTGATGGGAAAAGTATTCTTAAAATGCATTCAAAATTCTGAATAATTTGTAATATATAATTATTCACGGTATTTAGAAGTGCCCACGATAACAATATCATGCATATTCATTACCGTGATATATCGCATTACCGAATACCGGCACAAGTCTAACGGAAGCATTTCCACCATAGAATAAAAAAATAAGGTAATTGCAAAAAACTTTATATCTCACAATTGACTTTCTCACAATTCAGACTTTTTTTCACACAATTCTGAGTTTATATCTCACAGTTAATACTTTATTTCTTGCAATTCTGAGAAACAAACTCAGAATTCTGACTTTTATGCACGAGTTTACATACCGCAATTCTGTTTTTTTTCCTGCCATGGAATCAAAAATGAAAAAGGTAATAGTGACTTTTTTTTTTCTCACTGTTATGAGTTTATATCTCAATTCTGATTTTCGTCTCAGAATTGCATGTTTATATCTTGGAATTCTGTTTAAATCTCACAATTCTGAGTTTCTGTCTTGTAATTCTGATGTATTTTCTCAAAATTACGAGAAAAATAGTCAGAATTGTGAGATAAAAGTAGCAATTTGCCTTTTTAAATTTTGTGTCCCATGGCTGAAACAAGCTTCTGTACTGTAAGAGTATAGAGCTTTAAAATTGGGGTGGATAGCAGCATTTGAGAATTTAATGAAAATAGTAGTTGTTCATATTAAGATTATTGATGTTTTTTTTTTTTTCAGATTGTATGTCTTAGTTACTAATGCACCAAAACTAATTTGATAACACTTTATTTGAAGCATTTACGTATAATGCATTAAAAAGGTATTTATAATTAGGGCTGCACGATATAACGTTTCAGCATCGATATCGCTATGTGCGCATCCGCGATAGTCACATCGCAGTATGTGCGATGTTTAGTATACTGATCGTTATATACTGATCGTTTTCTTTGTTCATGCACAGACACTGTGTCTACACCGGACGCGCCACTAGAGTCTGTCTACACTGGACACGATAAAGCGACTGTTACAAATCATTTGAACTTTGTGTCAGTATGTCATAAACGAGGCATCAGTTTACTGTCGAGGATTTGTTGTGTCGCACCGCATCCAGTGTAGTCAGATAGCATCATATAATGGGTTCTATAGCATTTTGTTGCGTTGCACCGCGCCGCTCGCGTCTGATGTAGACACAGTGAGAGCCACGCAGATGCACATGAACACTGAATTCTGTTCACAACTATGCGGTGAGAGCCACGCAGATGCACGTGAACACTGAATTCTGTTCACTTCTGTGTCTATTTGTGCCTGAAATACTGTGCTCTGCAAGTATCCTTGTAAACACAGATGCTTATGGCTTAGGTGAAGGTAAACAATTGAGAAAGAAAATGGATGTGTAACAGTATATTGGTTCACAGCAGTTTAATGTTCCTGTTGCTTTCTGTGTCATGAATGTTAATCAAACAACAAAACACAAAGAAAAATCACGTTTGTAGCTTTAACACAGATTTATTAGATTTAATTTATACAGTGAAGACTCTATGCAGTGTTATTTTACTTTTGATTATTCAATTTCTGTACCTGAATACTGTTAGAATTACTTGAAAATATAATTGTGATAATAATATATATTTTCACAGTTTCTTTGTTGCAGTCCTTTCACAGCAGAGCAAATATAAACAGTATTTTTTACAGGGTGATGCATTTGGTATATAGTATTAGTAAGCATAATTTCATTAAGTTAAGTAAAGCATTTCAAGATAATTATGTGTATTTTGCTGGTTGACATGAAGGCGTGTTTGACTGTAGCCCTGATTTTACCCAAGCTATATCTGGACCTGAATGGTTTTTCTTTACACTCGACCATCCTGTGTTGTACAGCTCACTGATCCAAGGATAATAAAGAGGAAACCTCTTGGAAAATTCCACCCATGCTGCCGTTACCCAGCTGTGGCCTTTAACATGCGGCTGTACCTGTATCTCGTCTGCGTCACAGTGGTTTTCAGAGACGGTTTGTTGACAGTAGCAGACACGTCTGCACAGGGAGCCACAGCTTACCAAAAATGTCCCGGTCATATTTTACCCCAAATTAACACGAAAAAAAGAAAAAATATTTATAGAAATTATATTATATATATAAAAAAGACAATATAGCATTTTATTGTTACTTAATCATAGAATTGACTTGGCATTTTTAACATATTTTTAACTTATTATTTCCATATGGCCTATTTAAAATCTTACAGTAGTTTTTTAATTCATTTATTTTTGAATGTAATTTATAAATAAATAATAAAAACATATAATAAATAAAAAAAGAAGGTTTTTTATAATAATTAATTACTATTCATTACTGTTATGATACCACAACAAATACTACTAGATTAACAAATACACAAATTACAAGCATAGATAAATACAACAGAATATGTTACAAATAAAATAAGGTTGGTAGTATTCAAATACAGAAATGTAATAATTAGGGAAAATAACACTGCATAGTGTTCACTGTATAAATTAAATATAGATTTTTATCACAGCTGTTTTGTTGTTTGATGATCATTAATGACAGCAGCAGTATTTATAGGCCGCTGTCCCTTTAAGACCTGATGCACGGATCCGATATAATGGTACATATCACATCCGATTTCTTTCTCAGCAGTTTTCATTCACTTGAGACATAACTGATTGTGTTTGCCTGAATGATTGTCAAGATGTGTATTTTGTCATAATTTTATGTGTATGTTCAGAGGATTCAGAAGAGGATTCAATTCAATGTTCGCGCCGTCTGAAACGCGTGTGCGCGCTTCATGTGTGTGCGCGTAGAGAACAGAGCGCGAGAAACGAATCCAGTTCCCTTTCGCCTTTTCTCTCTTGAATTGTTTAAAATTCGCTTGCATGTGTAAATACGAACAAATGATAAACTTATACTCTACTATGGTTAAATTTTGCAATTAATCCGCGGATCACATGCGTGCCGAACCGTGGGGCTTGGTCCGTACCGATCACGGATCAACTACGATCCGTTTAACCACTATTATGTATAAGTAGTTTACAATTTATTATTTTTTGTGTAGTGAGAACAAGATTTTTTTGCATTACAGTAAGAGAATTGGAGAGAAAATGTGCTTAATTATTATACATTTGTCACAATTATGGTTAGGGATGCTCCGATCCGCCTTTTGATTGTGTTTGCCTGAATGATTGTCAAGATGTGTATTTTGTCATAATTTTATGTGTATGTTCAGAGGATTCAGAAGAGGATTCAATTCAATGTTCGCGCCGTCTGAAACGCGTGTGCGCGCTTCATGTGTGCGCGTAGAGAACAGCGCGAGAAACGAATCCAGTTCCCTTTCGCCTTTTCTCTCTGGAATTGTTTAAAATTCGCTTGCATGTGTAAATACGAACAAATGATAAACTTATACTCTACTATGGTTAAATTTTGCAATTAATCCGCGGATCACATGCGTGCCGAACCGTGGGGCTTGGTCCGTACGGATCACGGATCAACTACGATCCGTTTAACCACTATTATGTATAAGTAGTTTACAATTTAGTATTTTTTGTGTAGTGAGAACAAGATTTTTTTACATTACAGTAAGAGAATTGGAGAGAAAATGTGCTTAATTATTATACATTTGTCACAATTATGGTTAGGGATGCTCCGATCCGCCTTTTTCGCCTCCGATACCGATTCCGATACCTAGGGTTCGGTATTGGCCGATACCGATACCGATCCGACGTGTTGCTTCAAGCACATCATTCTGCACACCGGATGCGCACATTGTAAGCGCTTCGTGTTAAAAACTGCAAAGCACAAAGTTGAGCCTTTCTTTTAACAGTTTTAAATTTCAGTTACTGTGCACGTTAAAAACAATTTATAGTCTTTTCTATGCCCGTGTTTTGTTCTCACAGACACCCGGTAGCAAGTAACAAAACAACATTAAACTCCGGCAAGAAGATAAAGTCCTTTTTGTAAAATCATAGACATGTATTTACAAATCAAGTATAATGGGAATTGGGAACACAGAATGATCTTGGAGAGAGCTTTACCGAGCTGACTGCTGTAACCGAACGCGACCAGGGTTTAAAGGCTGAACGAATGACTGACAGCCACAGTGGAGAAAAGAGTTTGTGTGAACTTTAATGTAAGGACTTAAATATTCATATGTAGCTCACATTAAGCTATCGTATGGCTTCAGAAGTAACACAGAATAATTCGCACAATCGAGAAAAAATAAAATAAAATCTCGGATTTGGATCGGCTCTCTCTGACCGATACCCGAGCCGAGAAAAATGGCACTATCGGAGCCGATACCCGATATGAATATCGGATCGGCGCATCCCTAATTATGGTAATTGGTAATATGGTAACACGTTATGGTAATGTCCTAAAATATGCTTTATTTTTCCATTTTGCTAAATATAATTTATTGTCTTAGTCTTTTCAGCTGGATATACATCCAAAATCTTTCTGAGAAATGAAAAAAACTAAACAAAAAAAAAAACACACACTCTACATGCAGTCCGTGACTTCATTACATATGGTATTTGTTCTTTTGGTGCATTAAGAGCAATTACTTGTTGTCTGTAACATTTCATACTGACTCTTGTGATATTTGACATTTCCAAAGGAGAAGTCTTATTTGATAATCTTCATTATTCTTATCAGTTATATTGAGTTAGATGAGTGTTTCTGAAATTTAAGAATCTCTCTTAAACACACACACACACACACACACACAGACACAGACACTCGTATTCATATGATTGCAGCATGCCATTATTGTGTGCAATAATACGCATCAGTGAATGACCGAGAGTGTACGTAAGAGGAGAGAATGAGAGAACAAATGGGAAAGGTGAAAGGTTAACAGCGAGTTTGCCGTCTGTTGCCTGCCAAGGTCTTGTAAACAGCTGTCGTGAGTGCGGCCCTGACACATGTCCATCCCCATGGAGCTGTTATTCTGCTTGTCTGGTAATGTGAGAGTTGGGCTGGGACACGTGAGGACACACCTGAACTCTCAGACCTCATAGACGCTGTGTGTGTGTGTGTGTGTGTGTGTGTGTTTGTGCGGTTACAGCAACGCCCAGCTAATAGCTGCCTCTTGGGTGTTCAGAGGCTTCTGCTGCTTCAGCAGCTCTTCCTCAGTTGATTTCTGAGTATTTTTAAACTCTGTTTACTTGGAGTTCGGTCTGGCTGGTGTCTGCAATGGTAGAGAGTCTACTATACCATTTATATGACAGAATCAATTTTTTATAGTCTGACACTAAGCAGAAACTCTTAGACTCTTAAACTCTGATTTAGATGCGATGATGCATTGTGTAACTGCAGGTTGCAGGTTACATGGTGTGGTAATATAGAATTATAGAGGTCACAGGTGTATGAATATGGTTTTACAATGGCTTTAAATACGGCTTATTCATAACGTGAATGCATTGATGCATTTAGTCTTATCATTCATTACACAATATTGTGATATAGAATTTCTAAATAAAAAAAGAAAGTACTCTTGAATTATATTTCTTTTTTTAAGATATTTCATTCATAATTTGTTTGGTTATTGGCTGTTAGTTTTATTTTTGGCCAACATTTAGTTCTTTATGACTATTTATTCTATTTCTAATTAAACAGGCTTTTTGTTTTTTTTTATAATGAATTCTTTTAGACAAGGTTTATTTTTTAATATCCATTTTAGATTGTATTTCTGATCATTATTAAACAGGCATTCTTTTGCTACTGTGTCTGTACACTTCTGTGTAAACGTCCTCATGTTGTGACAGATTCATGAGGTGTAAATGTTGGCAGTCCTGTAGTTTTGTGTTCAGGTATTTTCGCCAATCTCACGTCAGAAGGTTTTTGGAAGTTTTGGAACTTCAGAACATTATGCTTCAACAGGAAAATTGTATTCCTCAAGTCATGCGCCTTTTAAATCTTATTACATTCTGTAAGATGAATTATTGCTGTTTTTCTGTCAGAGATTAATGCATCAGGGAAGAAAACTGGCAGGTAGCCGTCACACCCCGAGACAAAATCAACAGCAGCAGCGCAGAGATAATGATAGGATTCACTACAACACATTAACATGCCACAGCATTCAATTTCCTTTGCATAATGTTTTCAGATCTCATTTCAAAACTCTTTTGTTTATGTAATACAGAACCGCAGTGATGTCAGAGTCAAATAACAGGCCAATGAGAGTCTGTTCAGGCTTTACATCATTCAGTCAAGCTTTCTTCAGTTCACTTAAGCTTTTTTGATAGTAAATTAGCTAAACCAAAGTATTTCTGTTGTCAGTCAGTAGTGTATATTGTAACACAAAATTTCTATATTGAATAATCACTGTTCTTTTTTAACTTTTTATTTATCAAAGAATCCTGAAAAAAGTATCACAGGTCCCAAAAAATATTAAGCAGCACATCTGTTTCCAACATTGATTATAAATCAGCATATTAGAATGATTTCTGAAGGATCATGTGACACTGAAGACTGGAGTAATGATGCTGAATATTCAGCTTCGCTTCACAGAAGTAAATTCTATTTTAAAGTATATTAAAACAGAAAACCAATATTAGAAATTGAAATAATATCTCACCATATTACAGAAATAAATACAGCCTTGATGATAGGGCTGCCACTAACAACTATTTTTATTTTGATTAATCTATCGACTAATTTATCGATTAATCTAAACGATTAATTTACCACAGAAATCTATTTTGCTTAAGAATATTTTATTAAACTATATTTTATTAAACCAAATGAAATCCAAATTTCTATGAAATCCTTTTTTTTT
>NW_015658531.1:232691-241259 GCF_001515625.1 Sinocyclocheilus rhinocerous | reverse complement strand
TATATATATATATATATATATATATATATACATGCATACATACATTTATTTATGTATATATATTAAGTATAATAGAAATATGTGTGATAAGTGTGTGATTAATCGTAATTGTAAAAATTCAAAACTATTGATAGCCCTAATATGTTAACTTAAAAATATATAGGATATATTAAACATAAAATGTTATTGTTTTAATTAAGCTGTTCTGTTCATTTCAATGAAGTACAATTTTAATTAAAGTGTTCATTTCAGTTGAAAAAATTAATAAAAAATCTGTCTTTCTATTATGATTATGCTGTAAATTAGATAAATGTATTTTTTTGATGTCTGTCAGTCTCTTCCTGTCTAAGTGGGCGGTTCTTGGCCAGAATATGCTGTAAACTTCACCTGACTTTGTCGATAGTCAGCTGTCTGGCTTCACTTCCTAATCACTGGCCTTTCGTTCCCAGCTGGCCAGTTGGCATCCAGAACTCTGACTGGTGGAGCACGTCTCATTTCCCCTCTTTCTCCTCCAAGGTCCCTCCGGTGTCCATGATCTTGGAAACACCTTTGAAACCCAAGAATAAAAGAAAAGGGGATGAAAAGAAGCTAAACAAATAAAGCCACCTCATATTTGGCAGGGAACGGGAGTGATGTCATTCCCTGATCAGGATTACACGGGCACGCTGTTGTTACGGCCAGTACTTCAGCAGTGTGTTGAAATGGCTCATGCATGTTCATGCAGAATTTTCTGTGCTGATTTTTTTAGGGAAACCCCAGATTGGAAACCTTGGACTTGTATATAAAAGAATTGTTAATGGAATCAGTAAGAAAAGAATCGCTCAGTTCCCATGCACAGAAGTGCTTGTCAGGAGTTTGTGTGTGTTTGAGCTCTTCTGTCTCACACGGCTGTGATTGTGTGTTGATGAATAGTCTGTGTAGCGTTCAGAGGCCAGGCTGAACTACTGACC
Organism: Sinocyclocheilus rhinocerous; assembly: GCF_001515625.1. NCBI lineage: Eukaryota > Metazoa > Chordata > Actinopteri > Cypriniformes > Cyprinidae > Sinocyclocheilus > Sinocyclocheilus rhinocerous. The sequence goes on along the minus strand of NW_015658531.1, from coordinate 240,309 downwards.
CGTCGTCATTGTGCTTTTCCTAATGACAAAGAGTGGTGGGAGGTTAATAGTTCCTCTGATTCACATTCACCGCCTGCGAACACTCATCCTGATGTGGCGGGTCCAGGCGGGAGTGCTGGTGAGGGTAGTTTTACAATATTTTGTGACATATGAGATTAGAAATACACTCTACCATTCAAAGTTACTAAGATTTTACTTTTTTTTTTGGAAGAAATTAATACTTTTATTCAGCAAGGATGCATTAAATTGATCAAAAGTGACAGTAAAGATGTTTATGATGTTAAAAAAGATTGTATTTCAGAACTAGAATTGGATTTACTGCCTAGTATGCTAATACAAACACAAGGGATTTGTATTGGTAAAGCTTCCAGCACACAAAAAAAATAAAAGAAGCAAATAAAGCGTGACAAAAATAAATTTACAGATAAATAATAAACATAAAATAATTAAATAAAATGTAAAATAAAATAAAATATGAAAAAGAATAGAAATACTACAGTTTCTGTATAAAGTCTGTGTAAATTGTGAAAAATTCATGACGTGTAAGTGAATTAGAATTAAGTTTATTGGCAAGTATATGCTTGCACACATATACAGTGCACAGCATAAATGAGTACACCCCCTCTAAAACTTAACAAATTCAGCAATTACTCTTTACTTAGAAGACATGTTAGAGTTCTTTGGAGATGTAATGTTCCAACAAGCCTGCTTGATCAATTACCAAAGATGAATGCCAAAATTATTCAGCAAAATAAGATTTTCTTATCAAAGTGATAAAATGTTGTGTTGAAAAAATGAGTACACCCTCCTGAAAGTTACTAAATAAAACTATAGTGATCATTAAGAAAATACATATTTTATATTTATTCAGAGGGGGTGTACTAATTCATGCTGTGCACTGTTTAGGGGATTTGTCTCTGTAAGGCTTCCAGTACACAGAATAAAAAAATAAATAAGACAAATAAAATGAATTTTTAATAAAAAAAGAAATATATAATAAAAATAGATAAATAATTAAATAGATCAAATAGAATTCAAAAGATCATGTGTCACTGAAGAATGGAGTAATGATGCTGAAAATTCGGCTTTGCATCCCAGGAATAAATAACATTTTACCATATATTCTCATAGAAAACAGTTATTTTAAATAGTAATAATATATCACAATTTTACAGTTTTTTACTGTATTTTATATCAAATTGCCTTGGCAGCCTTGGTGTGCATAAAAGTCTTCTTTCAAAAAACCCTAAACTTTTAGTGCATGAATGCATGGCACAGTGCTTTTGAAAGGCTTCTCATTGCAGCGTTTGCTTGTTTACTGATGGATTATATGATGTGAAAAGTTGAACTGCTGCTCCCGCTCGCGCTTATCTTTTCCAAATGGCGTTATTTGCTGGTTCAGTCAGCACGTGCAGTGAATGCCCCCTATTGGTTAAACTCTGCATCAAAGTAAAATGCGCATGAAGCAAACTGTCAAAAACTACGTAGATGCTTGTTAAATCTCTGATAGTCCTTAATCGAAATAATCGCATCTCTTGCGATTTGAAAATCGCACCTTTTCAAATCGCGATTTCGGTTTACAAACGATTAATCGTGCAGGCCTAATGTGAAGTGAGCCGCATTTGTTTTCATTTAGCTCCACTAAAAGCGTCTGATCTATCTTCCTGATGTCCAGTCATGCAGTTGACCCTCACTGATCCGCGCTCTACGCTCTTGCTTAATGGTCTGTGTTAAAGATCCTGATCCTTCTACAGAAACAGCCTCAGAGCTCCTGTCCGGAAGAGTTTAGACGTTATCACTGAAAATTAATCTCCCTATGCAGAAAACAAATAGGATTTTGCTTCCAAAGCCTGACTTATTGTCAAAACTGCGGTAATCTCAGTTCTTACTGTCACACCTCATGGCTTATGTGGCTTATTGTGAGTGAGTCCTTTAAATATGTTCTTAAAAGCAGGATTAAGATAATGTTAAACAAGACCAATAACTAGCTTTTCATCTTTTAAAGGGATGAAAGGGACAAGTCTGTCATCATTTGCTCACCTTTATGTCATTTCAAAACTTGCAGGACTTTTTCTTCCATTGAACACAAACTAATAATCTTTGCTGTCCTTTTAAGATGCAATGTCCTGTTCATGAATGAATCGTGCATTAGAGTTGACTCTTTTGAATGAATCAGTTGATCCAGTTCACAGAATCAGAACATTCATCAGAACTTCTCCTTTGTGTTCCATGGAGATAAGAATCATATGGGTTTGGAATTACTTGAAAGTGAGTAAATAACGAATCCTTTAAGCTGCAGATATCTGCAAAACAATTCTGTCGTGCCTTGCAAAACATCTTTTTAAGATGCGCAGGAGATTTACATGAGATTTACAGGAGACGTGTAGAGATGTTGTCCTTAGACATCGTCTGTAAAGTAAGGTCATGTTTTGGAGTGGAATGATTTTCATCGAAGCCCTGAGACTCATAAATGTGACAGACCGCATTCAGCCTCGCTGATAGCTTGAGGTTTTACCTCCCTGAGCTCTCGGAGCGTCTGCCAAATCCTCAAAGAGCAGAGCATTTACAGACTTGTTCTGTGTTTTCTGTGCTGATTTGAGGTTAAATAGAATTCCATTCACATGCATGCATATGTGTACATGTATATACACACACATAAATATTAATATAAAAGAAAAACATATATGAAATATAAAAAATATTTTTTCTAAATTAAACTGTTCTGCCAGTGTTAGTTTTAATAAAATAAAAAATGCGTAAGTTGTGAAATCTCTAATGATAGCCACATTATACCATCAGAATTTCTATTATAAATATTATATTAATTTAAAATAAAAAGTTATTTATTACATTGAAATGTAATTACTTTAAATGTATTAATTTAATATTAATTAATTAATTTATTATTATTATTATTAATTAAACATTTCTGCCAGTGTTAATTTTAATAAAATAAAATAAATTTGTTTGTAATTATTAAATAGGAAAACGGTTCAATAGAAATCTGTGAGATAGATATTATTATTACCCATAATAATTGAATTTTTAAGCTTGAGAACCCCATTTTCCCCCCTACTTTTTTTATGCTGTTTGGAATGTTTTATTGACATATAATTTGTAATTTTGCACTTTTTTCGAGATGTCCGTCCTTCCCTGTTTAGGTAGACTGGAGCTGTACTTGTATGCCTGTTGCCTATGTAAGAAACAGCTGCCCGCATTTGTAGCCAAGATGGCCACAGAGTGGACTGATAGGTTTTAAATATGCCTGAATTGTTATTTAAACTTGCTGCTTTGAAAGAGAATAACTGAAAAATAGCAAGATACTGGAAATGGTGCTCTATTTAAAGAACAGCTGAGTTACTGAAAAATGTGGTTAGGTTACAAAGAGTTGTACATACTTTCTCATATAAAGACATGAGGGTAAGGCTAAGCTCTGCACTGAGATTCTTTTCCCATCCCAGTTGAAATAGAGCGTTTATGAAGAGAACTGGAACATGTCGTGCCCCTCCGTCTCTGAGCCCTTGGGGCTTCTGGGAAAGAGGCTCCAGACTGTTCTGCCAGTGCTGCGCTGCTCTGACTTCAGATGTCTGTCTGCTTGTGGCATCCCGTCGCATTAACCGCCTAATATGTTCCCAGAGAGGATGTTTCGGTGACGTGCTCATGGCTTTAATGTCTCTAGTGTATTACAGCTATTTTCTGCTGGGTGAATTTGGCTCTCCTGCTCTTTGCCAAATTGTAGTGCGTATATGTGCACTTCAGATACGATGCCTTTGTCTAATAATTGATAGATTAGATAGATATTATTAGAATGATTTCTGAAGGATCATGTGACACTGAAGACTCGAGTAATGATGCTGAATATTCAGCTTTACATCACAGCAATAAATTACATTAATTAGAAATTAGAACAGAAATTAGACCTGACATTTCATACTAGGCAGCTCGCTAGGTTTTGGAGCAGTACACAAATGTCATGTTTGTATATTTTAAATAATAATAATGCTTTACTGGTTGTGGATCATGTAAAGTCTGAGTTGTGAAATGTATATATAGTTGAAAGCATAAGTAAACATCAGCCTAGAGTGTATTTGTGAATGGATGTGAATGTTGTGTCTGTTGTTAGTGACAGAGGCATCAGCCGTCTGAACGGATCTCTATAGAGAGCTGTGAGTGTGTGTGTGTGTGTGATTGTGAGCCTGTGGTTCTATTGTGAGTTAAGTCTGATAACATGCTGTGTGATCCAGACTCACATCACATCAATACAGCACTCTTTCACTTCCACTTTCTTTCTTTGCATCTTTCTTCTCTTTCTCTTCCTCTTCCTCATTCCACTTTTCCTTCTTGTTCTCTTCTTCTGTTTCATTTCCTCAATTCCTCTTTTTCTTTCCTTTTTCTCTATTTCTCTCCTCTTCATCTTTTTTTCATCTTTTCTCTTTATTTTCCTCTTTCCTTTCTGCTTCTTTCTCCTCTTTTTGCCATTCTTTTAATTTTTTCTCTTTCATTCTTTTCCCCTCTCTCACTTTCTTCATCTTCCACTTTCTTATATATTTCTTCTTTCACTCCATTTTTCCACTTTCTTTTCAACTTTTTCATTATTTTTTCCTGTTTTCCCTTTTCTCTTCATCTTGCTCTCAATTCCTCTTCTTCTTTCTCCTCTCTGCCCCTCTTCTTCCTTTCATCTTTCTTTTCTTTTCCTCCTCTTCTTTCTCCTTCCTCTTTTTCTTCTTCTTTTTTCTTCCTCTTTCTCTTCTGTCTCTCACTTCTTTCTTTTTCTTTCTTTTCCTCTTCCTCTTCATCCTTCTTATTCTTTTTCTCATTCTAATTGTATTCCATTTCTCTTCCTCCTCCTCTTCCTCTACCTCTTTGTCTTTTATTTTCCTCTTTTGTAACTCAGTTTTTCCATCACTGTTGATATGTGCCCCTGCCCTCCTTTCTTTTTCTTCTTTCTTTTCTCTCTCACCTCTTTCCTCTGTCCTTCTCATCCTCTTGTTTTGCATCTCTCTCTCTCTCTCTCTCTCTGTCATTGCTGTTGTTCGGTATCTCCAGGGTTTCAGACGCTCATTCAGTTTCTCAGTCAGGCACCTTTGTAGATTTAACAAAGAGAATCTGCATTAATTATTGCCAGATTATCTGGCTGATCTCACACACACACACACACACATCATATTTGCACACATGTCCTGTACACATTGAGCAGAGCCCATGATCACAAAGGAATGCATTAATTGAAGTAAATGTGAGCTCTCCACAGGTCAGTGATGAAACTCAAACACAGTCTGTGACTCAGGATCTTCTCCGCAGGCGCTGTACTGTACGTGTGACAAGCCGAACCACAGAGTCTGAATACTAAACGGCTCTTTCTGTCTGAATAGAGCTCATCCCTCTCAAGGTTACGTCCCTTTGTTCAGTGTGTGTGTGTGTGTGTGTGGGGAGGTGAAGCAGAGGCTGGTGGGCTTTTATTCTTCAGCGTTTAGAGGCTTTAACAATGACGACTCTCATTCCTGAGGTCAGATTTATTTCACTCGCAGACTCACAGAAGCCAGAGATATACCCTCACATCTGATCGAAGATATTCACCTCAAAATACACCAGGAGAACACACTAGGGCTGGAAAATATAGACATATAATATAAATAATATATAATAATAAATAATATATAATATAAATAAATAATCTAAAAAGATATATAAAATATAATAAAAATAAATCTTGATATTTTCCAGTCTTTTGAGTGTATTTAAAATATCAATATGTATGATTTTGCACTGAAATGGCATAAATAATTTTATCCATCTATCCATCCATCTTTATGTATTTATTTTAGAATTTTATTTTTAAGTAGTCAGATAGATGTAATATTTAATGTAAAAATCTAGCTTAAAAAGGCTTTTTTTGGCTCTGTTTTACACTAAATGAACACATAAAAATGTGTGATATTTACTGATGTGGTTTTGCTCTAAAATGGCTTAAATTATTTCATTTATTTATTTATTTATTTTAGCTATCTATGATCATGTATTTGTCTGTCTGTTTATTATTTGTTTATGTATTTATTTTTTATTGTAATTTTAAGCAAACATCATTGTAGTCAGGCAGACTCAAAATAATGTAAGAAGTCAAATGCAGTAAAAATACAGTAAATATAGTAAAAATGTAGCTTAAAAAATCCCCCCAAAATTGCACTGTTTTTCACTAAATGAACACGTGGAAGGGTAATATTTACTGAGATATATGATTTTGCTCACAATTGAATGATTTTTATTTATTTATTTATCCATGATCTATTTAATTATCTGTCCATTTGTTAGTTGTTTATGTATTTATTTTTTTTATTGACATTTTAATCAAACAGCCATTGTAATCAGGAAGACCCAAAATATTTAATGTAAGAAGTAAAATACAGTAAAAAATCTCACTTTAAAATATCAAGGCCTTTTTTGCACTGTTTTTTACAAAATGAACATGTGGAAGAGTGATATTTAATCACTTTTACATTTATATGCACTAATATTAGATGTGTTTTGGTGGAGGTTTCACTATAAATAAAATTGCAACCTCTCCCTTGTGCATTACATTTATTAAACATCAGTCCTGGTCTAATAAGAGTCTTTATAAATATAATCAGACTATTATAATTAGAAGTCTCAGTCTGTATTGGCTAGGAAGGTCTAGAGAGGTTGTAATCAGCTGTCCGTTCACCGGTATAATTAGTTAGGCCTGGTTTCATGGGTTAGAGCGCAGCTGAAATTGCTGGTCTGCTGCGTGCGGTTTGCTTTAGACCCAAAGAGCAAATGTAGGTTTGGTTAGTTTACTTTAGTGTCACTCAAACTGCCTTTCTCTCTACTTTTCTGTCTCTTCGCTTCAGTCTGTCTTCCCTTTAGTTTCTCGAAGGCTGTCTGTGGTCGACCTGTCATGATTCAGCCTGTCTCAGGCGCTTTTCCAAAATCTAGTGTGCTGCCTACATAGGCAGCATTTTTAGGCAATCCAAAGGAAGTCAGTGTAGTTATGTTTTCCAGCCTAATGACAGTGCAGTCCTGATATCTGTCTAGCATGATATGAAGAGTACATTCTTCTGTCTGAAATATGCACTCTCAGTGTTGTGGTCTGTTGCTAGAGAGAATGACTCACAAAAGATCTCTGTCCTCGACTCTTCAAATGTCAGGCTTGACTTCAGCATTGTTTTGTCTCAATGGAAGAGGCTCGAAAGTCATTTGTCTGTGTTTTTGAGAGCTGCTTGATTCCAGCTCTCACTCAAAACACTTTGACGCTTTCAGAACTATTATTTTTGACAAGTATAGTTTGATCAATACAGCACTGCAATCATGCTAAAATACGACTCTTCACCTGCCTCTCATAACACCCGTTTTGCTCTTATCCGACTGAAAGTGGCAAAAGTAGTTTAAAGGTGTTTTTTTTTTATGGAGGCCTGTTTCTGCCACGGAATAAAAAAAGATAATTGCGACATTTTATCTCAAGATTCTGAGTATTTTTCTTAGAATTGACAGAGTTGTGAGAAATAAACGAAGAATTCTGACTTTTTTCTTAGAATTCCAAGTTTACATCTTGCATTTATGGCTTTTTTCCCTCTGAATTCTGAGTTTACATCTCACAATTCTG
>NW_015658531.1:222412-232624 GCF_001515625.1 Sinocyclocheilus rhinocerous | reverse complement strand
ATACTGTGTGTTTCTACAGTAAATAGAATGCCTACTTGCACTGAATGCATTGAATGTACAGATAAATAAAATGCACAGTATGCAATAAAGCGATAATGCAGTATACTTAACTTGACCTTCCATCAACTGGAAATGACCGCTGTGATTTAAATGTCTCTATATTGATGTTGTTTAATCTCGCTGCTGATTAAGACGTTTTCAAAATTGGATTCAAATGTAATAAAATTAATTAATAAAAGTAATAAAATGTTAAATAAATTAAAGTAAATCAAAACAGCTATTTTACTAGATAACTGCATGCTTGTCAGGGTTATTTTGGTATCATTGAGATACTATTATAGTTATATAATATTTTGAACTAATTTTTATATTTTCTGTTTTCTTTTTAGTTTTAGTAAAAGTTTTAGTAATTTTATTGTGTGTTTTTGTCATTACTGTTATTATTTTTTAAATATATCTGTGTAGTTTTTATTAATATTTCATTTTTAGTTGTGGTTATTTTAGTACATCAAGTTAAACTAAATTAATTGAATTGTTTGAATTGAATGTATGAATTGTATTTTACAAATTTTATTGTGTTTTTGTCATTATTATTATTTTTTTAAAATATGTCTGTAGTTTTTATTAATTTTTATTTAGTTTTTAGTTGTAGTTATTTTAGTAAAACACAGTCTGAGGTGTTTTCACACCATCTCTGTGTTAAGGACAAGGCCATGAGCAGCTGAGATCTTCAAAGGGTTTGCTGCTTGTCTCTGGCTTTGTCTTTGGAGGATTTAGCACAGAGGATTGAAATTCTTTCAGTGGTCACTTTGGCCTCTCGCTCACATCTGCTCCTCGTGTGTGGATTCAGCAGCTCTCTTTGAAAAGGGGATCGATGCTTTGAAGGCACCGGAAGCAGGCGACGCGCTCGAATGAATTTGCCCTTTGCACATTTCATTAGTCTGACAATTAAAGAAAGATAAATGTCCAAATGAGATCCCCCTGGAGTACCGGATCCTCAGGGAGGGATTTATTACAGACATCGGAAACACGCAAGACTGAGGTTTGTTTGGACCTCCACAGATCTCAAAAATGTTGGTTGGGACAGTTGCATGTAGTTTTAAATGAGCTAAAGCAAAAATCATATTTAATCATTTTACTTTGTACTACAGATCAAAAGTTTGGGGTCGGTAAGATTTTTTTTCAAAACATTAATATTTTTATTCAGCAGGGATGCATTAAAATTATTTAAAGTGGCAGTAAAGACATTTAAAATGTGAAAAAAGTGATTTCTATTTCAAATAAATGCTGTTCTTTTGAACTTTCTATTCATCAAAGAATCAAGTTTCCACAAAAATATTGGGCAGCATAACTGTTTTCAACAAGGATGATAATCAGAAATGTTTCTTGAGCAGCAAATCAGCATATTATAATGATTTCTGAAGGATCATGTGACACTGAAGACTGGAGCAATGATGCTGAAAATTCAGCTTTGATCACAACAATACATTACATTTTACAATATTTTAAGGAGGCAGCTATTTTAAATTGTAATATTGTCACTTTTTATTGTGTTTTTATAAAAAGGCTATTCTGAATGTTTTTGAGTGATGATTACGTTTTTGAAAATAGGGAAAAATTGAATTTTAATAGATGAAAAATGCTTCAAAGAATAATTGATTTTTAATTAAAATAATTTATTGATTCTTTTCACAGAAATGAACTGAACATTTTTGTCATTCTAACCCATAATATTTCCATGAAGAGCCTTAGATGCTGACATGGCAATAAAAATAAATAACAACTTCTACTACTAACCCATAATATTCCTTCAAATCGCATGTTAGTCATGCATGACTTCTACTGTATGTCCTATTATAACGTCAGTGTTTATATCATGTAAACTGTTTATCTGTTCAAGCACAGGACTTTCTCGGAAAATCCTCACAGGGAGGAATTTAAAAATAACCAAAATTAGGTTCAGATGGACTTGATACTCCGACACCCCTGTTTAGATTGTGGAAGTAATAACATGATGGATAATGTGCAAGTTATTGTCTTAAACCCTGGATGATAATGACCGAATGGGCTTTATTCGGCTGTGCCGAAGGGAATCTTTGGGAATGGTTATTAGGAGCATCAAAGGCTGGCTGATGAGTTTCATGTGGACAGTGTGTGGTCATTGCAGACCACAGGAAATAAGACATGAGCTCATCTCAAGAAGCACAGGTACTTGTATGAAGTTAAAGGTGGGGTAAGCGATTTTTCAAAAACGCTTTAGAAAACTCTAAAGTCTGTCTAGTACACTGGCCACCGTTGGTCAAAGCGACCGTTGAAAATCATTTGAAATTTGTGTCAATACGTCATAAAAAGAACGCAGCAGCAGTTTTCTGTCGGGGATTTGTCGTGTCGTGACGCGCCGCATCCAGTGTAGACCATATCGATATGTATATATATCTATGGTGTAGACAGCATCACTGATTTCTATAGTATTTTGTCGCGCCGCGCCACTCGCGTCCGGTGTCACGGTGTAACATTGGTTTTGCTTTGTTTCACAGAACTAATCGTTGCCTGGGTTGCGTACGTATGTGTGGGGCGGAGCTATCAAAATAGGGGCGACACCCTTTTGGGGTAGGGGCGTGTTTGTTTTGGTGATTTCAAATGTCAACATTGGCTACCAGAAATCGCTTACCTCACCTTTAATGTTTCTAGGCAAACTATTCATTTTAAAGAGGTGTCTGTGTGTGTGTGTTTATGGGAGAGGATGTTCAGATCTTCACGAGGAGGTATTGAACAGCAGGACGGGGGGCAGGAATCTCACCTCATTCTTTTATGACTATTTTTCTCATGTTAGAATAATAATAATGTGAAATAACAGATATGGAAATGATGTAGTGACATAAATGAAATCTGTCTTATTTGAACTGCTTCCAGCTCTGCTCGCTCTGGACATTCATTAACCAACTTCATCAGGTGCATTGTGGGATGCTTTGAAATACTAATGAAGGAAGAATATGTGTGATGAGCACATTTAAGCAGAAGCCTTCATATTAAAAGGTTTTTAAAATCATGGGAAACAAAAATGCATTCAGGTGTATTCAAACTTGATATTAATTGTTAACTCAAACAATAAATAAATAAATAAAATAAATAAATAAATAAATACAAATAAAAGGCTATTCATGATTATTTAGTTTTTTGACAACCCTAATATATGTCAAATGAATAATAATAATAATAATAATAATGTGTGTATACATTTTATGTAAATGTTCTTTCTTATATATCTTTTAAAAATATTAATATTTTATATATTATTTTACGTTTTAGTTCTGTCAGTACATTGTTTATACACACACACACGCATGAATGATAATACTAAATATATATTCATGTAATCATGGCTTATCTTACATTTTGTGGAGTTTAAAAAAAGATAAAACATTGTTAATTTTTATTAATCTTTTGTTTTGTTGATAATGTGTGTGTGTGTGTGTATATACAGTATATGACAGACCTAATAAACTTATTTAATTTGATTGCAGATATATTTAATTGCTAAAAGTACTGTGGTTGCTCTTATGATTAAAAACTAGTCAATTTGAATGTTTTGTAAATGAGACATTGCATGTTCACCAGACTACCACTTTTGATGCATGCAGAATTATTATCTGCCTCAAAACATTGCTTAAAACAAGCTGTATGACCCTGTCATATCTGCATAGATGGATCTCAGTCAGAATAGTGTAGTTAGTTGAAAGCATATTTTCCGGTACTGTGAAAAACACTGCACAGAAACCGCAGCTCAATCCAGCATTCAACCTCTGTTATCTTGTACGCACTGGGAGGTACAGTGATATGAGTTCAGCCAAACTCAGAGCGTAAACGCTTCCAAATAGACTCTGATTTCAGCATCGCACTCAGAGCTTCATTACCTCGGTCCTGCAGCTCATTTCCTCACAGCTGAAGTAATAACGTTGAACTGTGGCTGCCTCCTTTTAAGCTAAACCGCTGTTTCCCCAAACCGGCGGGTTATTGATCCTATTAAAGCCATATCACATGAGGCTGGCACATATTATGTGCTGCTTTCATCAGGAGAGAGCCACACGTGTCCCACCTCGTCCTCTTTGCCTCCTTACTGACCTCTGCTGGAGAGTTTGTGTCATTACCTCTCAAGGTCGAAGGTCAGGAATACTTTTCCTCCTGGTCTAGTTCATGTTGAATTTGTTTGAGTAACAGCAAGGCTTTCCAGTGATATAGTGTGTTGGAGGAGGATGGTGTTAGCAGATGTTCAGAAGGTCTTCAGAGAGATGGTAGATGAAGTGTCTCTCAAGATGTCGGGTTGCTTGAAGATTTGTTTAGTGCCTCAAGATACACTTTTCAGCTTTTAAGCTTTACAGTTTATATTAATAAAGCGTGTTTGACTGTTTTAAAGCAAATCTGATTCAAAAGTTTTAAGACGTGTGTTTGTTTCTGTTTGTGTTTAAGAATGTGTGTCACAGAAATGTTGTAATCACTGCTCTATACTGTAATCAAGAGCAATAATCTTAGTCTCAGTTCTGAAGCACCAAGTTCCTTCCGGCACTCTGACTTTCACACTTAAACCATCTGTCTAGCTGTTAGTCCATTTAACATGTCTTACATGCGTTCAGCTATCATGTGTACTTTGAGACAGATCCAGAAATGCATTACCATCTGGCCATCACAATTACTAAAACAGACGTACGTTATAGAGATGTATAAGGAAGCACATTCCTATGATTATATTCCTGCACGTATTATTTGTCTATTTTCAATATTAGTTTTTTTATTGGCTAAAATTTAAATTTATTAAAGATGACAATAATATTACTTTACTTTTTAGTATAATATCACAATTAATTGAACACTTGTGAATTTTAAATAATTTCGGTACTTCGAGTGGAGATACATTTTTGTTGTGTCTCCAGGTGCTACAATAAAAATATGACTATTTATTTTGAAATATTTTAGATGTTTCTTAATTTTTACTTTCTCATCAAAATATGTCAAACAAAACATCTTTTTGTAAAAGCCTTTTAACTAACTAACTGACTAAATAACTAATAAAAAAAAACAATTAAAGGGGTCATATGATGCTGCTAAAAAGAACATTATTTTGTAGGGGTATAACGATATATCGCAGTACGATATTTTGCGATGCAAAAATGTTAGGATATGTATCGTAGAGTGGTGGCGATACTTTTACGATATGACGGCAGTCTAATCCTATTGGTTGAGCTGCCGACGTGACCTACTCTGCAACAGCGTCGCGTGTGTGCTTTCTTCGCAGTTGCAGAAATCGCTTAAACTGAACATGAGTTTGGCTGAAACTGAAATTGAAGATGCCCCGTCTTCTTACAAGTCCGACGTCTGGCAGCATTTTGGTTTTCCAGTCACGCGACAGGACGACGGTAAAAAAATTAGACAAAACACAAACTGTTTGTAAACCAAGAGCTTGTAACACTCCAAAGAGAAAGGAAAAATTGAAATCGCATCATATGACCCCTTTAAAATGTCTTGGAAGTGTTGAACACTGAAATCAGTTTTACTTCATCAAAAAAATATTGGTTGGGTGACTTATAACCAGTGTTGGGGAGTAACTAGTTACATGTAACGGAATTATGTAATTTAATTACAAAATAAAACTAATTGTAATCAGTTATAGTTACTGAGAAAAAATTTGTAATTAAATTACAGTTACTTTTACAAAAGGGGTTACATGCTTTTTTTCCACACACACTCCCACATACAGATTTAATTGATTTCTTTCATAAATTGCCGTGACTGCTCTAAAATATGAAACACCAATGTTTCAGGAGTTTAGAACATGCTTATTCGATAACTCTTTTATTTCCTATGGGTTTATGTATAGCTATGCTTCATTTTTTAAAAGATTAACTGTTTCTTTCCAAGGCATTGTTAGATTCCAGTGTTTACTGTCATAGCTATGTAAAGATTTGATTCCTAAAACAGTATCATAGCTAATAAAATATTTATTGTTATGATTTTAAATGTATTTAACCTCAGAATGATCTCAAAGTAAGTCTGATTTTCTCCTTTAAAATTAAAATATTATAATCTTAATTCAAGTGATGAAGGATTTCGAAAGTGTGACAGTAATCAGTGTTGAGTACTACTGTAAGGTTTACCGTGCCTGGTTTACATGTTTGAAAATGATAAACAGTTGAAAACATTAGAAATGTAGAAAAGTAATCAAAAAGTAATCAAATGTAATCAGTTACATTACTTTAATAAAGTAATTGAAAAATTACACTACTTATTACATTTTAAGTAGGGTAACTTGTAATCTGTAACCTATTACATTTCCAAAGTAACCTTCCCAACACTGCTTATAACATGTTGTCTACTAACATGTACTACATGTTCAAGAAAAGTTTTATAAAATGATAAACCTCACATTTCAGTCTTTAAATAATTTTTAAGAAAAGGGAAAAGGATGAGTCAAAATTATAAATGATAGGCATTTTATCTGCTCCATTACCAATTCTACATAGGCTACCTTATTATCTGAAGTGTTGCGATTTCTAGAATGCACATTAGCTTGTTTTCCATCTGCTGGTTAAGATTTACAACAAAGATTTGATCCACATTGGTCTGAATAAAAACGGCAGACAGACTGAATGCAAATGTAACTCCACTGTCTCACAGCAGGTGGTGCTTATGGAACATCAGAAATAATTATCATTTAATAATTATTTTTTAATTTATAAAATTATTTTTAATCAGCAGTAAGCTGATTAAAAATCTGCAAATGATCATGTCCTCATGATTCGATCATGTCTTTTATACCCTTTTATAGAAATACCATCTTAAATTGCAGCACAAGTGAAAATTTTTTAACGTTTCAGAGTTCAGAAGGTTCTGCAGAACCAGACTGATCCGGCTGATTACATGTTGGATTGGAGCTCGCTTTGGCATCGGTGGCGTCGGTGTGACATCGACCGGCCAATGCAATGAAACCGCCTCAGAGCAGATCTGGATGACAGCTTCCTCTGTTCAGTATTTCACTTAACAAAAGTGAACTTCCATCTGTGTACGTCACTTCAGTCTGAATACGTGATTCACAGACGGCTGATATTTCAGAGTAAAGAGCAGTATTGTCACGCCGCTCTCTTTCTTCCATGGCTTTTGTTGTTCGTACAGAAGATCTTGTGTCTGGGGAGAACGGCTCAAATGTGAGCGTGTCATGAGGTCTTTGACTTTGCTCCATGTCTTTTAAAGTCTGTGGATCTACCCACATGTGTAGAGCACAAAAGTCAAGTTGCAGAAGAAAAAAAATCTCTTAAATTTTTTAAAAATGTTATATTTAGTTTTTAATATATTTAAATGAATATATTCAATTTAATGAGCTCATTTCAGTGCATTATGGAATGTAAAAATCTCTTTCATTTTCTCCAATAGAGGAATTGATTTTTAAAAATTATATATATATATATATATATATATATATCAAAAGTTTTTGAACAGTAAAATTTTTTTATGTTTTTTTAAAGAAGTCTCTTCTGCTATATATATATAATATTTTCTCTGAGATCATTGCAGTGCATTGTGGGATTGCCTTCTTGATTTGATGTGGCCAGCAGAAGGTATCTTAGAAAAGTAGTATCATTATGACTGTGATCAGTGATTTGTTTTTTCCCTCTCTCATTCTTCCTCTCATTCATATTCTTTGGCTTTTTATTTGCATGCATCTCAGCTGTGCTGTTGGAACTCAGACTGAGTTGATACCTGTTTGTGTTCTCCACCAGAGAGATGAGATTCATACATTTTAATCACAGATGTGTGTGTCTGTGTCTGTGTCTGTGTGTGTGTGTGTGGATTTATTCTCTCTTCCCTGAAGCCAAAACTTGTACAATAATTATGTGGAAGGAAATACATGAGTGCAGGGCCATCGCCAGAAAATCTTCAATGGGGGGCATTTCGTTTTCATAGGGGGGCACACTTTTTATGATATCAGAAACAGACATTCACCAAAACAATAACAGCCTGTATTATAACTTAAATAGAAGTTCTATATTAATTATATATAGAACTTTACAACTTGAATAAAAAAAAGGTTTCTGTTTACAGCGTGTTTTTGCAGCGTTGAACAACAATCACAGACATATCTGTTGAGATCTCATGCGCAGCTGAGCAAAATGAGAGAAGGAATCACTTAACCTAGGCACTGTCTTATATTTATCTAAAGGTTACATCATGCTACACTATATGCTACACTAAGACTATTTTCTGCCATCTGTATTACAAATGGGAATACAACGAATTAATGACAATGTTTTACATTTAAACTACTCAATAAAATTATAGTTAAAAGTTCCTTAAAAGCATGCAATAAAGTAATTTGTAAATTAAGCTGTTTTTAAAACATTTGCTGCATGAATTTAAAAAAACACACATATCAGACGAAATTGTGCTGAGAGAAAAATCAGAATTTGTCAACAAATCCTTTAAATTTTACGGTATTCAGACAGGAACAAAAAATCAGAAAATATGAGCAGCTATAAAATTATAGTACAAATATATATACAAATGAATAAATCACAAATTATAATGGCATAAACAACATACAAAAGTGTAACCAAAACTAATTTATTTAAGAAACCGACAAATTATAAAATAAAACAAATTATAATGCCATTCGTTATAAACAACATATAAAAGTCTAACCAAAACGAATTTATTTAAGAAACAGACAAATTATAAAATAAAATATAAATTATAATGGCCTTCGTTATAAACAACATATAAAAGTCTAACCAAAACGAATTTAAAGAGAAACTGAAACACATGTATACATCTCTCATTCGGCACGAATACAAATATTTCCCACGAGAGGCTCCGGCGCGATTGCTTAGATTTTTTTCCTTATAGTAGTGGAAACAAGTTAAAATACTGTCATTTTTGGTCATATAGATAAAAATAAGACATTATTCGGAACTGTAAAAGGTTAACTTTTATTTTTGTACACTCACAATAAAAACAAAACAAAAACAAACTTTGGCTTTTGTAAAATAAAGAAAACAAATAGTGTAGGCTTTCAGCCTTCTCGGTTTCCTTGAGCTTGTGGCGCGGTCACAGAAATGAACTGGAACTCAGTGTAGACATGTCGCACAGGTTTTTATTTGGTTTTGTTAATATGTTAATTATTTAAGTAAAATTTCGTTTAGGACTATTTATTTTATTCCTTTATATGTTGTTTTATTCTGTTTTTGTCCCTAGAAGCGCTGCATGTGCGTGATGTGACGACGTGTGAATCCTTATGTTCTAAATAATGTTTGTGCTGCTGTTTGCACCCCACGCAGTGCGTGCCCGTCCGCTACGCCAGTATGATTCCATCCAAAGTTACGAATTAAACTTATGCGCAAAATTGGAATAACGCATAAAACATTTGTAAATAAAGCACCGTTTCCATCTAGTGAGTTGAAGAGAACAAAATCGTCACTTCCTGATTAATTTGCGCTAAATATCACGAAGAAAAATTGTATTTGCTGCAGTAGGAGAAGGCCTAGGCCTGTATGATTATTTTTTTTATAAAATAAATTACGAGCTTCAGAGCACGCAGACGAAAGCGGTCATGTTATCTTATTTTCGGAGCCTGCTGTTTGGGAATGCAAATCTGAGAGTTAATTATAACGAAGCACTTTGACGAGACTTTGCTCAAGCATTTTAGAATGACAAAACTAGCATTTCAGATGCTGTGCAAAGACATCGGTCCGTTGATTGGTCCAGTTATGCTGTCCCGTTGATGCGCATTAAGGGATTTATTCAGTAAAAGTGTTTCCATCATAGATAATGCGCATGTTTTCTAACCGGATAAGAATTTTAACCTACTTAGTTGAGCGCATAAATTTTTTACGCACATTTTAATGTCGGCTATACGCATCTTGGCATTTCCATCCAGCGTTTTTTTATGTGATATACCAAAATGTGCATAACAATAGGTGCATGGAAACACTGAGTTATTAGCTTCCTGTTAATTTACTGTTGTAGAGATTAGTGGTCCTTTGAGCTAAATGATTTGTTTGGCAATATTTAATTCTAGATCAGTACAATGAATGTTTTTCGTTCTCAATAGTAAGTTCGCTCGTGATCATGTGCAAGGGGGCCCGTCGAGTCATTTGGGGGGGGCACTGTCCCCCCTTGGCGACGGGCCTGCATGAGTGCATTCAGTGAAACCTTGTGTGCTGTTCA
>NW_015658531.1:216837-222205 GCF_001515625.1 Sinocyclocheilus rhinocerous | reverse complement strand
ATATATTTGATCTTGACTAGGGATGTCACTATATCCGAATTTCATTAGTTAATAGCAGTGGCATTTTCAATTCAACAGCAAAACCAATACATTGATTTCTCACCTCCACTGTCACCAAATGTAAAAAGGGTTTTACATGCATATCATATATCATATTACAGTACCAATAGAAATGGACTTCTGTGTCGTGTGTCCTTTAAACATTTGTTTGCATTTCACTGCAGGTGTCCATAGATGGCAGTGTACATCACTATGCGAGCTGAAGAGAGTGTGTGTGTGTGTCTAGATCTGGACACACTCACACATTAATCTCTGTGTGTGTGTGTGTGTCAGTAGAGATGCTTTAAAGGCTACACAGGAAGCACAACTTCCCCTAACATTTCCCCTAATATTATGTTAGTTATGTAGTTTACTATAAATACTCCACACAACCACTGGTTTGCATGATAACTTCCTTTATTTATTATTTACAGCATTGTTTATCGTTTTTATGTATATATTTAAACTCGTTTAACAAACATTAAAAGTAAATATTAAACAGAAGTAATTCACGTGTAAACGACCAGTCTCTGTTATTCTGTTTCCGCCGTAACGGCGCTGGCTCTCATGCCCGAGCTGGAGTCGTGTTCGGTGGGGAACTGCTCACGGAGTAAATATACATATTTCTAATTATGCTCAGATCTAAAATGTTTTATTGGTTCCATTATGTATTCTAAATATTACCATAAAATTATGCATCAAATTTTATTTATAAAATCATCTAAATATTATAGTTTGATTTTTTTATTTTTTTGACTATTGGGTAAAATGTGCAATTTTTCATTAAATTTGTAAATAATAATAACAATAATAATAATTCTTATTAAAATACTCTAAATATTATAATAACATTTTCAATTGAAGTTTGAGTTAATCTTAGGTAAAATATATATATATATATTTTTTGCCATCAAATTAAATTATTAATTTATATGAACATTATATTAGCCACCATGATCTTTATTTGTTTTTTAAATTTATTATTTTGTTTAACTGTCAAATGCCACATTACATAAGTAAAATTGGTAAAATCCATTATTATTATTATTATTATTATTAAATATTTTAACAAAAAAATTCTAAGCTAATTTTTTGAGTTTTGAATGAGTATTGGACAGAAAGACTCTTTAATTATATTTAGTATGTTTCGCATTACAATTGGTATAATAAAATTGTATTATTCATATATGAGTGTAATATTTTCCACCCTTATGTCTAAATATCTCTATTAGCGAAATCCTTATGCTGTAAATACACAGCTCCAGGACACTTATGGAAATTCATTTGTCAAAAACATGGGAACCCATTTATTTATTTACTCAAGATGTTTTCTATGGAAATTTCATGTTTGTATCTGTGTTTTTATGTTCAATTATGCATGTAAGCAAAGCAGCATATGCATCATTAAATTTGCTTCATGCATTTTGAATTGAGATAATTGCATATGTGTGTATATGTGCAGTATAAACTCACTGTATATTACAGAAACTGTGTGTGTGCATGCACATAGTGTGTAGTGCAGTTTCTGTGCTGGGCTGCTGTAGGGTTGGCAGTGTTGTGTGTGTGTGTGTGTGTGTATCTTTAGCTGCGTATCACTGGACACTGGATTGTGCTGGTCACAGCAGTGCGTGAGACATCAGAGCTTTCCAAACAGCTGTGTGCAGCAGGGTGGCGCCAGTCGAATGCCAGCTGTCTGTGGCACAGCACTGTATCACTCTGCTCACATGACGTCAGAGACGGGTGACTCGGCAGGAGGGACAGCTGATGCTTATGAACTGTAAAGTTCTTTTGCTGTGGTGCTGTAGATTCATACTGATGTCTCACAACTAGTGATGCACTGACATGGTTTTGGAGAGTGATTTTTAACTAGCACTTCTCCGGTTTATCATTTTAATCAATCTATTAATAACAGCATCATTAATATAATAATATTATTAAATAATCTAAATATTATTATATATTTTATAGAACTTTGAATGACTATTGGGTGCATTTTAGCAATGTTTTTTGAATTAAATTTGCTATCATTAAATGTAATTATAAATATATGAATAATTAATAATGTATTATTAGTAGTATTGTTATAAAAATCTAAATATTATTATTTTTTTATTAAAGTTTGAAGGAATTAAATGTAGCATTTTTTTGCATTACATTTGCTGTCATTAAAATTAATGGCTAAATGAGCTTTAGTAATTATAGGTATAGAATTAATATTATTGGCCACACTGATCTCTAAATATATATATATTTGTTCTAATTATTCTTTCTAAATATGTGCAATTTATAGTGTTTCTATGCAATTTATTTGATTGCTAATGATGAAATAAATTCGATTAATTAATTGATTATTAAATAAACATTATTTTAGTTTATTTTTCATTTTCGATGAAATGAAAACTTTAAATTTGGTTTCTGTGTTTGGGTAAAAAATAAATTTTGGTGCATCACTGCACAATTGGGTTTAATTTAACAAGTGAATTACTCAATTTTGGTTTTTGTAAGTCGAGTGTCAAAAAAGAGAATTGGGCTAAATATCATTTCCAGTGCACACTGGAAATCAAGCTCATTTTGCATACTAAATCATTTTTTCTTTGGGAAATAGTTGATGTGACATTCTGAACGTGCTCTTTGTGTTAGTTAGTAATTGTAAGTGAAATGCTTTAGATTTGTGTGAATAGTTCAGGATGTTGAAGTAGGACCAGTATAATCTGGCCTGGTTTTTAGCTGGTTTATTTACTGCATATCTGTCATATCTCAATGACACAGCCCAGTTAGCTCAGCTTTACCTCCACACACACACATATACAGGTCAACACTGTTTACATGGGGGTCTGTCACATGTTATTTTAACCCTGAGAGAGTTTATATATAACATCTCTACACATTCCCACAGGCTCCAGTTTAACATCGCCTTCGAGTCATGTTGAAATGATCATATTCATGAGACGAACTCAAGGTTTTCTGTCAGCCATGACTTTCCCAGTTAAGTACGTGTCAATTAAAAAAAGCCTGGTGGAAGATCGTTGATATTCATCATAATAATGACTTAATTTTCAGAAAGCTCTGCTCATTTAGCCAGTATTTGAAGCATCAGGCTTGTGTGACTCAACTGTATTTCCCATCATTCTGTGTGTTAGCATGAAAAGGCTTGCTGCACTTCTGATGTCTCTATTTTGTTGCACGAAAAATCACCATAAATTCTGAACAAGTGGGATGTTTATTTTTGGTTGAACAAAATCATTTACACTAATGGTTTATAGTTTAGCATTTTCAGTTTTATTCAATTAAATTTGTGCAAATTTTAGCAATGAATTTGTTACAACAGTTTTGGTTTTTCATGGACATGTCAGAATCAGTTCATTAACATTTTATATTTATTATAAAAATATTTGTGTTAGTTTATATTGTTAAAGAATCAGTTCATTAACATGATAAATATTTTATAGAAATTTTTATTTAATTCAAAAATTATATTTAATAATTGTATTTTATAGTTTATGTTGTTAGCAATTATAATTAATCAGTTCATTAACATAATATATATTTGTATATATTATTTTACATTTATATATATTTTTATTATGTTTATAATTTTTTATCTATTTTAATAGCTAAAAGTGTTAAATATTTTTAAAACATTTTTATATATTTTTTAATTTCATATTTTAAGCAATTATAATTCATCGGTTCATGAGCATTTGGCATATATTTTGTTTTAGATTTTAGCTTTAGTAATTTTAGTTAAGGATTCACTTTTTCATGTTTTTTTATTTTAGTTTTAATAAGTATAGATAAGAATCACTATATTTTTTTTATAAATGTATTTTGGTTTCATATTTCAGTTGTAGTAATTATAGGTGTAGTAATTATAGTTTAAAACAGCAGTTGAGTAGTCGGCATTGACAATTATTTACATCTAAATAAGCAAAACCTTTTGAATTTCAATCTTTATTTACACTTTAATTGCGTTTACACAGACTTGTAAATGTATTAAAACAGTGTACAACTGAATCCCAAAGAGGAAACAATTCATAAACCCTATGAATTTGCACTTTAACTCCACATCGCCATCTGCAGGAAGGGAGTGTTTCAACACAGCACAGGGGACATTATTTGGCTGTTATATTATTAGTACTTTATTTAGGTTTAGTTTTACTCTTTAATTATTTTCAGTTCATAAAAAGTTTTATAACTCTTGAACTCATAATTATGATTTCCGAACTCGTAAGTAAGCATTTCCCAGGAGCACTATGAAGGCAGCATAACGTCTGCGGTGGATCGATGGTATCTCTGGCTTCATAAGCGGATACGACTGCAGAGATCAGTGGGACACTAAACAGCTCTCGGCATTCCCAAGACTTCCCAACCTTCCTGGGAATGTGTCCGTAAATACCTGTTCTCACGCCTCATCTCCCAAACATTCAGTAAAAGTGTAGCTGAAGGAAGAAAGCAAACAGTGCCATGTGGAATTAGTCAGCGTGCTTCACTAATAGCATTAATAATGCATAATTAGCCCCAGTGTGTGTGTACTTCATAATGATGGTTAATTACTCTGTCCTGCTGCCAGACTTTCAGCTTTTTAACTGAAAGTGTGGTAGGCGTTTATTTATTAACACGCACTTGTTTCCTCGTCACCTGAAGTCAGGGCGCTCCAAAACTGTTGAGCAGAAGTTGAGTAAGAAAACTGCTGCCAAGAGCAAAGCCATGAAGAAAAGCACATTGTCTTCAAACTGGTGCTTCGATATGTTAGAAGTTTACTGAAAGTAGGGATGCACAGTATATATCACTACCATATGAGTTATTGTTCGATATTATAGTTTTTTTTGTTTGTTTATTGGAATCAGTCTACATTGGTTGTATGTTGTTCGATATTAGATATTATTTCATTTATTTATTTATTTATTCATTTTTTAGAATTTTTATTTAGACATTTACCTTTGCATCACGTATTTAAAAATATAATAGTTAAATTGAATGTCATAATAATTAAACAATACAAAATATTAGATGTTTAATAGAAAAACACTGTTAAATGTGATCTTTAGCAAATCCCAAATTAATGTACACATTTATTTATTTTTTCATATTTTTTACTTAATGTTACATAAACAGTTAGGGTGTTTTCACACCTGTAGATCGATTGCTTTGTTCCGAAACGGGGATTAAAATTATTACAATGTTGCTTTTTATTCCTGGTGCGGTTTGCTTTCACACGGCAATGTTTCTAAACGGGCCAAATTTGTTAATACAAGTCACGCGCGAGTAAACTGTTCTCTCATTGGTCAAAGTTTCACGGTTTATTTTCCGGGATTCCACTAGCTGTCAC
>NW_015658531.1:214842-216530 GCF_001515625.1 Sinocyclocheilus rhinocerous | reverse complement strand
TTCGTTGGTCCGTTAGATCGGATTGCTTTCTCACTACAACCGAACCACTCCAGAGTTCGTTTCCAATCGAGCCGAGACCACCTCGTTCAGGCGATCTCGGACCGATTGTTTTGGCGCGGATCCGAGCGCGAATGCCGTGTTCACATATGCCCAAACGAGCCGAGCTAAAGGGGGAAACGCGCCAGGTTCCGAAACAACGGGCCAGGAGTGAAAACACCCTTAGACACTGACCTTTGCATCACACAATTAAAGCCAAAATAATTTAATATCAATTTAAAAATGTTAGATGTTTAATAGAAACCACTCTTAAATCTTTAGCAAATCTCAAAATGAACATTCATTCATTCATTCTTAGCATTTTTTGTTACGGAGTTTGACATTTACTTTTGCATCAGACATTTAAAACTATAATAATTGAATTACTATAAAACTATTAGAGAAACACTGTGAAATGTAATCTTTAGATAATGTCAAAATGAATTTTTAGTTATGTTACATTCAGAGTAACATTTGCATCACTCATTTAAAATCTTTAATAATAAAATGTAATATAAAATTTAATAATAATGAAATAATGTAATATTAATGTTCTATGATTAATACTACTTGAGAAATAATAGTTAAAAAGATGGTTAATAGAAAATACTGTTAAAAGTGATCTCTCATGTGAATCTCAGAATATTAATTTTTCATACTGAACATTATAATGTTTGAGGCCTAAATTCACTTGCAGCATTTAAAAAAAATACTGTTATTGTTTTGTTTTTTATTAATTTAGACAAAATAGGCTATTAATTAATAATAAAAATAATTTATTTATTGACTTATTAGTATCGGGCATAATTTTAATATTGTTCATCTCTGAACTACCTGAAAGAGAAAACAGATTTTACAACACAAAATAAGCTTGCCCAGCTAGAAGCGCTTGTGTTCACAGGCCAGATCCAGTCCTTAGACCAAGACCACAAGCAAAACTCTAACTCTGATTCCCCCGAGGACCAGAAATGCCAAAAGAACTGATTCAGCAGGCCTTTGAAGCCTCTTTTTGAGCATTCCTGCTGAAGCTGTTCTGCATGTTTTCTGCAGGTTGTGAACTTCCTCCTGAGCAGCGCTGTAAAGTGGAGAGGTCTGCATTCATCATGTGTTCATTAAAGCTCTCGCACTGCGTGTGTGTGTGTGTGTGTTCAGCTCTTAACGAGAGCCGCGTTCACACACCCATTCTGTGTCGTGGGTCTCTGTAAACTCTCCAGCAGATCTCACACACACTCGTGCTTCCTGCGTATTGTTCTGTTGGGCTTTAATGGCCTGTAAATCTCTCATGAGGGTGAGGGTGTTGTTTTGGTTTTTGCCCTGCGGTCGTGACATTATTTAAAAAGCGGAGTTATTTCAGAGTCATTTTATGTATATCCAGGGGCTAACTGGAGAATATTTACCACGCATAAATGCTTTTCTCTGCCTTATTTTTTGTATTTTTTCCTGTGACACTGAAATGATTTTGCTGGTTTTCCTTATTTATGACCAACAGTGCACGTTATTGTGTCATATTGAAGATGTCTATCTGTCTATCTATCTATCTATCTATCTATCTATCGTTCTATCTATCTATCTGTCTATCTATCGTTCTATCGTTCTATCTATCTATCTATCGATCTATCTATCGTTCTATCTATCGTTCTATCTATCTATCT
>NW_015658531.1:209580-214660 GCF_001515625.1 Sinocyclocheilus rhinocerous | reverse complement strand
GAAACATAGAGAACATTTTGGAACATTAAACATGTCAGGCTAAAAAATTAGAATAAATAATTAAATTCTTCTTAATTAAATGCAGTCACTTAAGTGAGCCTAAACCTGCAGCTCAACAATAATCAGAACATAAATAAATTATTTTATGTAAAAAAAAAAATCCCTATAAATAAAAAAAATGAAGTCACTTAAGTGAGCCTAAACCTGGAGCTCAATAATCTTCGTTCTATCTATCTATCTATCTATCTATCTGTCTGTCTGTCTGTCTGTCACTTAAAATTCAAGGGCTTTTAACTATTTTCTCTCTTTTTATAATATTCTAGTATCTTCTAATCCTCTTGTTTTTGAATGATGAACTGTAGTTCATACGAGGTTGTGTGTGTTGTTCAGTCGTACACAAACACTCACAGGTCGCCTTGACCTGCATCTCCAGGAAGGAAGTAGAGCAGATGCGGTCTTGTCACAGCTTTCCAAAAGAAAGTTTGGGTCGCTTTGATTTCTTCATATCTGTGCTGAAACTTAATTTCATCTCAGTAATTGTGTCTCTTGTGTGGTCTGCTCTCGTGTCTGAAGAGCTTCTGAGGAGAGAATTCACTTTGAGAGGTACGCCATCAAAAAAAATCCAATGAACGACATAAATATTGTTTACAAAGTTGTGATTGCCTCTCGAGATCTCGAACTCAAACCTCAAACCTTCATCATGAGATGCTTCAGAACAAAGTTTATCACTGAAACTCCTGTCCCGCAGGTAGACTGTGTTCGTTTTCTTGAAAAGTCCTGCTAAAATCTGACACTGGCCCTTAGATGATGTCATATTTATGTAAGAACTTCAGACGGTTATGAAGCTCTCAGTGTTTCAGGGCTGTTTGAAACCATTGCCATGCTGAGATGTGTCATAAACGTGAGGATTTTCATAATGAGCAGCCCTAGCCATAATTAAAAACTTCTACTGCTTTAGTTCTCTTGTTCATTGATTCTCAACTGGTTAGTCGAGACCCAAAGATGGGTTCAAGTCTGTTCTAATTGGTCACAGACAGCAGAAAAAACAATACTAAATACATATAATAACACTATGTTATTGATTATAGTTAATATAGCAGCAAAAATAGCCTTATTTTATGCCAAAAGCATGTAATTATCAACATTAAAGAGACTTTTAAGAAACCAAATTTGTTTTTTTCTGTTCAGTCTATTCGATGTTAAATTTGCATGTTGCTGGGCCAGTGCAGTGCATGTTAATATTAATATTATTCGATTTTATTTTTTTTAGGACATTTTGTTGAATCCCTCCACTTGATGTCCTAAAGCAAGAGCAGTTGAGATGCACTGCTTATCGATATTTTGCTCTTACTCAAAGAGAGGGCATTTACATAGAAAATGATACAGTTTTGAACATTTCTACACAAGCAGAGCCGTGTTGTTATGAATTCATAGTCATACCTGCCACCCACCACTGACCTCACACAGCTCGTTAATTAAGCAGAGAATGTTGCTGATTGGACTTGATTGGCTGTGATGGAGATCATGCGGGTAGTTGAGGCCCATAGGGACCCATTCATGAATGTTGCCGGATATGTGAATGGCACTGCCTTCTTAAAACGGTCAGTGAGGAGAATTGTGTGAATGAAAGTGAGTGGACGCTTGGTGCTGAATTAACCACCTTTGTGTCGAAACACACTCATCATGTAATACATTTACTGTCTGGGTGCACATTTGTGTGACACATTCATCTTATAGCGAGAGAGAGAGAGAGAGATATATAGGTGAAATATAACAGGGACATAATTTACCCAATATGCGTATTAGTTCATATTAGTCTTCATGACATATTTATATTGCACTTTATACAATACAGATTGTGTCAAAGCAGCTTTACAATATTAAACTGGAAAATAGTGTGTCGATTATGCAAGAGGAGAATAGTAAACACTCAATTTTTCAGTTAAAGTCATTAAAGGTGACATATCATGAAAATCTGACTTTTCCAGGTTTTAAGTGCTATAATCAGGTCCCCGGTGCATCTACCAACCAAGGAAACGTGAAAAAGATTAACCCAGTAACTTTGTTTTGGTAAAACTTTTTCTGCAAGCGTCTGAGAAAACGAGTGCGTCTGATTTCGCTCCTTTGGTGACGTGGTGAAGGGATCTCATTATAATATTACCGCCCCTTAATCTGTAAGTTTCCACCCACAGCTCCGTCATTTGATTTCGCAAGTGACAACGGTGTACTAGTTCTAACGCCATGGCGAAAGTTTGATCAAAACATGCTAACTGTTCTGTCTTTGGCTGCACAGATGAGCACAGAACACTATTTAGAGTCCCAGCCTCAGAGGAGACAAGAGAGCAGTGGATTTATTGATTTATTTACTGTATATTGCTCCTGCCACACGGATCTAAAATAAGCATGCAATTTATTTCCCAGCAGTTTACCTTCACAGACATAATTGACTGTTTTTTGTAACTCGTGTGTGTTTTTAACGGAAACTTGTGTGAATGAGAACTTAGTTTAGTACTCACATGCTGTGACAGCCGCTTTCTGTCCGTGTGCTTCGGATGTGTGCACTCAGAAAACTGTATATCAGAAGTTTAAACTCATATGGTTTAAAACGCATGATCTCAGCGCGATAAACATGATAATCAGAAACAAAACGGATGTTTTTTAGCAGGTGTATATATATATCAGTGGGGACCAGCTAATGTTTGGTTACCCACATTCTTCAAAATATCTTCTTTTGTGTTCAGCACAAAAAATAAATTAATACCGGCTTGGGACAACATCTAACATACAGGCACACATCCTTTTTCTCTCAACTATTTACTTTCACTTTAGACATAAAAAACTCTGTTTATATGTAATCATTGTGTGTTTTTGACAGTATTAGCTCAATCAGACGCAAAACATAACTTAGTCCAGTAATCAGGTGCTGTTTGACAGGCTTTAGTGTGCATGCGCTTCGCGCTCAGAAAAAGCGCGCTTCAGTACATCACACGAATGAAATGTTTAACCGGCAAGGCTTTAAAGCACATGCAAATAATGTACTTTTATGATTGCGATTAAGTGCAGTGTCCCGTGAGAGTAACTCAACCGCTGAGTTAACATTTGATGTGAATTTGTCACGTTGTACAGTATTTTGAGACGGAGGCGCGTTGTAGCACGATACTACGGTATTTTTTCAAAAGCAGATCGTGGAGACATTTTAATTCCTCTACATATTATTTTTCATGACATGTCTATTGCAGCTTATAAATGCCACATCTGTCACACACTCATGACACCTGTGATGAAAACAAACGACCGAATGATAAAATGACCTTCTGTTGAGCAGCACCACAGCTTTTAAATGTTAACCTAACCTCCTCCTAGTAGTTTGTGTGGGGTTTTTTATTTCCCTGGAGACATGCTGTGTAGATTTAATGATGTCAAACGCTAATATCTGATCTGCAAAAATCAATAATTAGCGAGGGATCAAGTTATGCACAGTTTACGCAAGTGATTTATGATAATGGATACTCTGTGTTAAATGTGTGTTAGAAAGAGAGCAGTGAGAGTTGCATTTGTTTCTTTATACTGTATGTCCACATATGAGAAGACGCTGGCGATGTCCTCCACACGTCCTCCCTATAGTACATCTATAAGTCTGATGTGGGTAAATTTGGTCCGTGTTCGCCTGTGGGCTGATGGACATGCGTGATGTCATTGCCGTGTCACATTCCCCGAGGCCACGACTGGTACCTGCTTTCTCTGCCGCACAATATACTATTTTTAGCCCCGTCCCAAAACGCTCCAGGGGCCTGCTGTAGATTAAACATGTTTGGTTTGTTCATGACTCTTATGTGCTCAGTTTTATGGGCTGCTCTGTATTATTAATGTTAAGCAATAGTCCTGTTTTATGAAGGTGTTTGTGTATTAATACGTCTGATGAAAGCTAGCGTTTTACAGCGGGTCCCCAGGAGCAAACAGGGAGTATTAAAGGAATAGTTCTCCTAAAAATTAGATTTGCCTGCCATCATTTACTCAAGCTAATGTTGTTCTAAACCTGAGTAGGTTTCATATGGACTGCTTTTATGAAACTTTTATTGCCATTTTGTAGCTTGACAACATCCTCATTCACTTTTATTTGATAGAAAAGCTTCTTTTGTGTCCCTTTTGAGAAGAAATGCACTTTTTAACGACATGAGTAACTGAGGAGCGATTTTCCTTCAGTATATCCTGAATGTGTTTCTGCTGCGCTGCAGTAAAGATGTTTCATACTGTACAGTAGCAGCCAGGTGTGTTCTTCATATGGCTCTTCAAAGTAAATATGGTGTATGAGTGTCAGTTGTTTAGAATATGGTATAGTTATGTGTAGTCTGTGTCTCAGTCTTAGACGGCTCGTCCCGGACCACCCACAGTCCATTCATAGACTGTCTGCATACAAAACTAGACAGCGCTTGGGAAAATCGCAAGATCCAATTAAATGCCAGAATTCATTTGCATCTTCAGGGAGCACATTTTTTATCAGTGTGCTTTTATATTATTGCAATTTACTACACAGAGCCGTAGTTCACTGACAAGTTACACAAAAAAATCGCAGACTATTTTATTGCGCGATTATGAAATCGTTTGCGATAATGACAGCTGTTAAAAGTTTGTTTAATAGCAAAAGCAGATAACGCCAACAGTCTTTTTTGGCAATAGCAGGTAACTCCAAATGTCATGTTTTAGAAAAAAACACTCGTTTAATCTTTGTAATCTCCTCAGATGACAAAGTAGATGCCTGACAAACGTTGTTGAGTAATATCGCGTCCACATCGCAGGCTTTGCGATTAGGAAATCGCAACGTCTCAAATCGTGATTTCGATTCGATTTCGATCCGATTTCGATTAATCGCACAGCCCTAATGTGTGTGTGTGTTTGCGTAATAATTCTGATTTTTTGATGAGGTGAAAGTAGGGCTGCAGGATTAATCGAATGCGATTGTCATGCGCATTTTGTTAGTAATGCCGGTTCTGTAATCTGCTGTAAATCATCATCACGTGCTTTCAGATGGAGCAGCATTTACTACACAGAGCCGTAGTTCACTGACAAGTTACACAAAAAA
>NW_015658531.1:205310-209566 GCF_001515625.1 Sinocyclocheilus rhinocerous | reverse complement strand
TTTGAGATTCATTCAATTCGCATATTAATTTTTCAAAGTTGTAAATAAAACAAAGCTTTATTGGAGTACTTTTGCAATAAAATTTACTGAGAATTTCTGAATGAAAATTGCTTCAAACTAAATCCTACACCATATATTTTTTATTGTTATTATTTTTTTATATCTCTTTCAGATAAACCTGTCTCTAAATGGCATGTAAAACCGAAACATTGTGGGCCAGACTTTGTTGATAGGCTATGATACTGTTTGATGTGTTTAAAGAGCTTTATTTTACTCTCTGCTCGCTTTAGAGATGAGAAACTGCTTCCATGTCTTCTTTTCAAGCGTGTGTAGTATTTTGATCCGACGGCAGCTCGTTTCATTTTCTGTTTAGTGTCAGTGAATCGCTGTGGTTTGCTGGTCGAGTGAGATGTATACACTGAATGTTTTACACTCTCACCCGACATCATCTGAGAGAAACAGACAGACAGAGTCATGTCACATGCATAGAAATTAAACCAAGTCAGTGCTGCAGACCTAATCAGGGGTGCGTTTCCCAAAAGCAACTATGGTCGCAAGTTCCGTCGTTACCAATAGAGTTCAATGGAATGAACCACCATAGTTAGCTAACGATGCTTTTGGGAAACGCACCCCTGGTTAGCCGCTGTAAAAGAGAGACAGAAAACACTTGTTCAGTGCTCATGATGTCATGAAGACTTCAGACACTCCATCATGGCAGAAGATGGCAAATGCTTCTAAAGATGTACATGTTAGCTGTTTCAGACCTCTGTATTAATTATCCTGCTTCTTCTCTCATGATTACTAGCGGTTGTTTGCAGGCGTCTGCCTGGAAGTGAAGCCGTGCTCTGTAGAGTTTCATTAATAGTCCATTAGGAGCACATAAGATTGCCACCAAATTTATACAGCTGTGTTTTATGAAGAATTTTGACTTCAAAACATTAGTTATATTTAGTTTAAGAAAACTTTTTGAGCTCTTTCCTAAATGTTGTCTTATTTGTTTTGATATTTAATATAGAAAATATTTTATACAATTTTTAAAATATTGATATTAAATATAGAAAATGTTTTCTCAATATTTTCTTTTATTATCAATTAATTAATTAATTTGTTTTATTAATTTTAGAACGTTTTTCCCTAATGCATTCAATCGGCAGTATTTGGATGCACTATATGTCATTTTTTCTTATTTCCTATATTTTTATATTTAATATAGAAAATATTTAGAAATATTTTATTTATGTATTCATTCATTCATTAATTTTTACATCTTTTTATAACATTTTCTCTAATGCATTCAATCTACATTATCTGGATGCACTATACATACAAATATCAATAATATATTCAAAATCATTTGCTTAAAATTCAGCATTGTAAATATTTAATGTGCTTTTTAATTGACCTTTAAATTTCCTAAAATGTTTCTTCAGTTCGATTTACTTCCATCAATCAGTTCATCAGTCTGTTCACTTCAGTAAATCAATTCAAAGCTCTTGTGTTATTGATTCATTTGCATTATCACTCCAATTTTCTTGTGTTAATTTAGTGAAAAACCGCATGGAAAAACTATTGTATGGACTAGATTGTTATTACATGAATTCTTTTGAATTTATTTAACTACAATGACTGTTTGGATGAAATATTTGGAAAAAAATCTTAAATAATAGAGATTATGTTTATAGTCAATAGGATGAACCAATATGGATTTTAGGTACACTGCCCAGCAGAAATCAGCTCAGAAACTGGACCAGTGAACTTGAATGTCAGTGTAAGAGCTCACAGCTAACAAGTGAAGAAGAGCACAGGATTTCAGCGTTAATTCTGAATTCTGAACATGGCGGTCTGCTGGGGTGTTGGGTGTGGGGTGTGGGCCGTGGGCGGTGAAAAGGGCACCTGTTAACAGCTTGTTGCTGTGACACTGGCATTCGCATTCGCAGATGTTTTGTCTGAACGAACGAGGAGCGAGCGTTTGTTGGGCTCTTCTCTGGAAGGAGAGAGCGGTGCTGAAATGTCCTCCGGCGCTGAGCTGCGGTTTTGGGGAGCATGTAAATGAGTCCCTGCAGCGCTCAAGCATGAATGGAAGCAGACGGAGGTGAGGAGACATGGAGACACGTTTGAGAGGGATGTTGGCTCGTGTGTTGTTTTTAAATGTCAAGATGACGTCTGTGGGAGTAATTGTGCTCTTCAACCGCTGATGGCCAACATCACCCATCTGCACTATGGCAAGTACTATTATTGCTTATACTGCAAGCTAGTTATTTGAAAAAACCTGACTGATTAAAATTGGTTTTGATTGTATCTTTTAGTAAGATTTGTGAAAATGAATGAAAATGTGAATGAAAAGTTCCATTGACTTTCACTACAGTTCAAATGTTTAGGGTCGGTAAGATTTTTTTAAATGTCTTTTTTCACCAAGGCTGCATTTATTTAATCAAAAACATTGTGAAAATAGTGAAATATTATTACAATTTAAAATAACTGTTTTCCATTTGAATATATTAAAATTTTTAATTTATTCCTGTGATATTCAGCATCATTTCTCCAGTCTTCAGTGTCACATGGTCCTTCAGAAATCGTTATACGTTATACGTTTTATTTTTCAGGATTCTTTGATGAATAGAAGTTCAAAAGAACAGCATTTATTTGAAATATAATGTTTTGTAACATTATACATGTCTTTGCTGTCACTTTTGATCAATTTAATGCATCCTTGCTGGAAAAAAAAAAACATATAAATATATATAAAAATAAAAAAAAATGAAATAAAATAAAATTCTTACTTTTGGACGGTATTTAGTTATATTAGAAAGACTATATGTGACTATAAATTACTGAAATCTTTCAATCAGATTTGATTCACTTTTTTCAATCTTTTCTAAACGATCCGATTATTTTCATGATAACATGGCTGAAAAATCCAATTGACTTAAATGTAATAATCTAATAACTATAAATGTAATTAAATGCAGGTCAGATAGTTGGAGATCTTAGTGCTGCTCTCCCTCCAAAGTGAATCAGTCTCCCCGTTCAAGGCATCTAAAGACTGAAATACCTTGTGTTTTGTGAAATGAATCTCAGGCCATGGTGTTCTAATGGGGTGTTTTTCCAGAAATAGCTCAGCTTGGCCGTGTTAAGGGCTGCTGTTGTCTTGTGTGTGATGGTGTTTGTGGATCTCTGGGTAAATCCTGCAGCAGAGGCTCAGATCAATAACACCAGTGATGGAGACGTGTGTTCTTGTGTAGTTGTGAGCGATAGATTGTCGTTTCTTCTGCTCTGTTCAGGCTTTGCATACAGAGATAAAACAAAATTAATGTTTTTTACAAATATATTACGAATCAGAAAAGCGTAAGCTAATTTACTCTCTCAAGCAAACGTTTATGTATTTGAAAACTCATAATCTAATTCATATTAACAAAATATGGTTTGCAAGTGCACAACCAAATTTTCTTTCACAAAATAAGATTTTCAAATGAAAAAACAATTCATGAATTTCTAAGTAAGTTTGCACATTTCTGAATATTTGTACATGTATGACCTGATTGTTGAATTGTTGTCACTATATATTAGAGCCCGACTGATACCGATATTAGGGAGTAAAATCATCATACAGTAACCAGCAACAATCACCCCTTCCTCTTCTCATTGAAGACATGCGATGCAGTCCTAAACAGTCTCTCGCTGTCGGTGCTTGTAATGATTTTTGCGTCTTTCTCCGACAGTTTAAATGCTTCCACACTGCTGGCGTGTGTGCTGCATAATAAAGAGTGCGCACCTCTCACTCTGCGCTGATTGCTATTTGATCGCGTCATATCATTGTTCGGTACAATTTATTCAGTCTTTTCGCTTATTCGGTTCGGTTGCCGAACATTCGGTGCATCCCTAAATATAAATTCACGTCTCGCGCACTTTAATGCCCTTTGAATGTAACGTGTACGTTCCCTTGGAACTGGAATCATGGTGAATTTTTTCATGTGAAGTCCACTTCGCAGGGTACTTACGGTCGAATCCGGGATCGCTTGATCGTTCGGCGTCGGACCGCGAATTTAACCACCCGTAACTCCCGAACCCCAGGGGCTATCGACGCGGGGGGGGTCTCATTCGAAAGCAAACCTCTAGACGTACACTCGATTCGCGTTCGAGAGGGTTCCTCGAGCTGAAGGGAATCCCCCGAATTTGGTGCGGATTTGCTGCGCCCCTATGGAGATATGGCCATTCAAAGTTTCAATGGTTTTCCATAGACTTCAGCTTTAAAGCGT
>NW_015658531.1:202248-205229 GCF_001515625.1 Sinocyclocheilus rhinocerous | reverse complement strand
TCGCCGATACCGATATATCGGCGACAGGCTCATATCGGCCGATAATATCGGCAAAACGATATATCGGTCGGGCTCTACTATATATGCCTTTTCTGTGAGGCACAGATTTACAAGTTTGTGTTTTTTAAACATTCTCTTTAGGCAATCAGATGTGAGTTAAAATAAATAGAAATGAACATTTGTTTGTGAATGTGAATTAGCCTACACATTTGGGAATCAAATTTTCAAAATATACACATATATTTTTTGAGGCTCTTTTAGCTCCAGACCTGTGTGCTGAATGAAAGATATGTGTGTGAGCGCTCTGAATCTACAGGAATGCTTGTTATTAATATGTGTGGCACTGAGATGAGAGAGATGAAAGAGTAATGAGAAAATGGATATTAATAACAAACTCCCCTTCATCTGTTCATTCTCATGATCACATATTCTTACCTACTCCATACAGACTGAAGAAATAGTTCACAGGCAGTGACAATTTTGTCTGTTTACTCGCCCTTGTGTTGCTTCATGCTGTTATTTTTTATCTTCATGCATGCATTTTATTTTTTTCTGTACTACAGTGTTCTTTTCTAATATGAGTTGTTCCAGGAACAGATTGACATTTGAGTCATTATTTGCTCATAAACTCTCTTTAGAGACTTTCACTTTTAACTTTCATATTTTTTCATAGTTTTGTTTTGTTCAGCAGTGTAATGTAAATGTAAATTTGCTGAAATAGTACTCAGTCTCAGGCCATCCAAGATGTAGATGAGTTTGTTTCTTCATCAGATTTGGAGAAATGTAGCATCACATCACTTGCTCACCAATGGATCCTCTGCAGTGAATGGGTGCCGTCAGAATGAGAGTCCAAACAGCTGATAAAAACATCACAATAATCCACAATAATCCACACCACTCCAGTCCATCAGTTAATATCTTGTGACGTGAAAAGCTGCGTCTTTGTAGGAAACATATCCATCATTAAGATGTTTTTAACTTTAAGCAGCTGCTTCTAACCAAAATACGAGTCCTCTATCCATAATATTTCTTTCTCCTGTGAAAAATTTATCTTTTCTGAATCAGAGAGAAATCTGCACAGATCAAGCACCGTTTACAAGATAAAACAGCTCTAAACAAATATGTGGCTGGATTTTGATGTGATAGTCAACAGGAGATGGACTTTTTCACTGGAGTAAGCCTTATTTTATGGTTTATGGAGTGGTATTTTGGCCAGAACTGATGATTTAAAGTTAAAACGCCTTAATGATGGATTGATTGTTGTTACCGGATTCGATTCTCATTCATTGTAATTGTATTGCAAATTGTGATATAGAATGTAATTTTTATTTGTCAGGAAATGACTGGATTGTAAACAATGTATCAGATTGGAGAGGGGGAGGGGTTAAAAATGAGAGGCATTTGTGATGTCATCAGCAAAGGAGAGTTGTTTCAGAGGTGAAGCAAATGGATTATTTTTTCCTGTAGAATAAGATGCAGAATTTACAATAAGACCAAGGAACATGAATTAAGAAAGTAAACAGAATCAGTTTGAGTTCTGAATCATGACATTCCTTGTGATTCCCATTTTGTGCCTGTTCCAGAGAATGGCAGTGCGTTGCAGTCGCTGTTGTGTTATCTGCGCAGATCCTGTAAGGTCTGTCTCTCTCATTCACCCGTCTCTCTCTCTCTCTCTCTCTCTCTCTCTCTCTGTGTTTCAGAGCTGGCTGGTCCAGGCC
Source organism: Sinocyclocheilus rhinocerous (assembly GCF_001515625.1). Lineage (NCBI taxonomy): Eukaryota > Metazoa > Chordata > Actinopteri > Cypriniformes > Cyprinidae > Sinocyclocheilus > Sinocyclocheilus rhinocerous. The sequence goes on along the minus strand of NW_015658531.1, from coordinate 203,511 downwards.
CCCCCCCCGCCACTCAGGAGTTGATGACACGCTTGGGGTTCTTGCTGGGCGAAGGCATCCCAGGCTCCTCGCGCATACCTGTGGACGACAAGAATGAAAAAAAGGTATTTTCCGCAACCGCTGCCAGAGTGAGAGAGCGAGACGGTGAGACGGACGGGAGAAAACCGCAAGGATTAAAGCCGCGTGTTTGCTGTCTGTCAGTGTGAGACGCGATGAGGAGTGTGTCTGTGTGCCACCACAGTAAGTCATTCCCGTTCGCTCTGAACCGCTGCAGAGCCGGCGACCAGAAACTTGAGTCGTGTTAACTTGAGGTCTGCTCCAGAAATAGTTTAGTTCTGTCAGGGTTTCGGATGATGAGATAATTAGGCTGAGGCTGTGGTCCGAACGCCCTTCATGTGCAATGCTTTTGTTTAATAAATCATAATGGCTCGTCGCTCTGAAGGCGTTTGGGAATTGCGTGAAGAGGGAAGCAACAATGTGTGTCTTTGAGAGTTGGTAATGATCTGCGTCGTGTGTTCTTGGACGATGCCGTCCAGAGGGATTCGGTGAGCGTCTTTATTCTGTTTCATCAGGCTGCCGTCTGGAAGTTTGTTTTAAAGGAACTTTCATCTGGTTTTGTGACCTTGACTGACTCACGTTCCTGCGATGACTCAGAGGGGCTGCTGGTGTTTGGGGTCTGAGAGAGAAGGACGTAAACAATCTGCCTCATTCAGGCTTTTCAACAGTCAGTAACTTGACATTAGTGCATTTCATTTTGTCTGGATCTATAATGCTAATCAAAAATATGTTCTGAAATAAATTCATACAGACAGTGAAATGAAAGCACCTCTTCTATGATGAACATGTTTTCAAAGTCTGAATTGAAATGATTTATGATATTTTTGTGGGTGTTAATGTCAAAAATGTTTACGTGTGAGTGTCAAAAAAAAAAAACATTTAAAAGCTGAAATATTTGAAAAAAATTGCATAATAGTAGTAAATAATAATAATATTAAAGAGAGGAATAATTTTATATTTAAATATGTATGTATGTATTATTACTATTATTATTACTATAACATTAAAATAGTTTTATATTTAAATATTAAAATTTAAATATTAATGTGGTGCCATTAACATCCAGGAAGACATTTTGTTGTCATGTGACAAAAAAATTGATATTTTTGTGGGGTTTAAAGTAAATAATGTCTAGTTGGTATTTTTTTATTTCATCTGGAGATTGTAATAAAGAAAAAATAATTAGCATTTAAAATCTGGAATTTT
>NW_015658531.1:201122-201925 GCF_001515625.1 Sinocyclocheilus rhinocerous | reverse complement strand
TTTATATATATATATATATATATATATATATTATCGTTTTTGTTGTTGTATTAATTGTAATAATAATTATTAATTGTATATTAATTATATTATTTTAAATAATAAGAATGAAGTACTTTTAATAATGCAGAAAGTAATTTTGTTGTCATTTGACAATAAAACCTTAAAAGGGGATATGGCATTGAGAACTACTCATGAGTATAGGTCAAGACAATATAATTTCAACATTTGAAAGCTGAAATATTTTGGCATAATATTCAATAATAATAATTATAATAGTAATACAAATAAATTAATAACACTATATATTAATCATTAATTATTCATTCATAATTATAATAATTTTTAAATAATACTTTATATTTTAATATAATTACTAACAATAAAGCCGTTTTTATATGTTAATATATAATAGGGATGGGCATTCCCAGCAAAAATAATATTCGAAAATCACTGGGTATTATTCGATTATTATTCGAAAATCGCACCCCTCCCCCGCATGCACACACAAACACCCATAAACAAAGAGAGACAGGATTCATGCTTTCAATCTGTATGATAAACTGTTTAATTCAGAAGATAGGCTACCTTAACTCAAGCCATTCAATGATTATAACGTGCTGAAACATATTAATATAATAAACATAACCGAATGACTGCACTTATTAACATAACAGTCCATCGATTAGCATAAATCAACTGCTCATAAGGCTAGGACATTTCCATTTTAAAAAATAGAACCCCTAATGGGAAGAAAAATACACTTCAATATATTCTGTCGCAATTATATCGTTGGGTAATTA
>NW_015658531.1:172160-200045 GCF_001515625.1 Sinocyclocheilus rhinocerous | reverse complement strand
GGGATGGGCATTCCAAGCAAAAATAATATTCGAAAATCGCTGGGTATTATTCGATTATTATTCGAAAATCGCACCCCTCCCCCGCATGCACACACAAACACCCATAAACAAAGAGAGACAGGATTCATGCTTTCAATCTGTATGATAAACTGTTTAATTCAGAAGATAGGCCTTAACTCAAGCCATAGGCTATAATGATTGTAACGTGCTGAAACATATTAATATAATAAACATAACCGAATGACTGCACTTATTAACATAACAGTCCATCGATTAGCATAAATCAACTGCTCATAAGGCTAGGACATTTCCATTTAAAAAAATGGAACCCCTAAAGGTAATAGATATGAGATGGGAGGAAAAATATAATTCAATATCTTATATCGTTGGGTAATTATACTGTATATAAACTGCGGGCATCAGGGAGCCATTTTTAATATGCGGGGCATTGAAATTGCTTTTGAACGCGCACTTGTTTTTAACTTTCACTTTCGAGATTCGCGATCACAAACTGAGCAGCACTCGGCAGTACTTACTTGTACTGTAGCTGTAAGCACTGTAAACCCTTGTGACTGTGCATCATGTCAGTAAGTTTATTGAGATTTTGAATATAGATGCTAATAGGTGGTTTTTCTCCAGGTATTTTGGTTGAAGTTCTGGATTGAGTCATGTGATGGGTCCTTGGATGAGGTTCTGGTGACATGTCAGGGATTTTTGCCTCATCAGTTGTTTATTTCTGCTGGTTGGTTTTATTTGGTTGAAGAGAAACATCAGACTCTGAGATTGATTTAGCTGTTGTGCGTTAAACTCAACATTGGCGTTATAATCCTTCTCTCTCTCTCTCTCTCTTCTCTCTTCTACCCCTCCATATACTGTAACACAGACAACAGTGTTTGCATTATTTTTGTTAAAGCAGCCTCCATTAACATCAGCGTGTCTCTCTGTTATCTCTGCAGTGTCCAGTGAATCAGGGAATCAGTCCGTGTTCCACTCTGACCAGCAGCACGGCGTCTCCGTGTACGGACAGCCCCTGCTCCACCTTAAACAGTAACAGCGGCCACCCGGCCTGTGGAGCCATCACCAGCCCCAGCTCCACCCTCGAGAGCAAAGACAGCGGCATCATCGGTGAGAAACACACACACACACAACACCTCAAAATCAACAGCTTCCCCACAAATCATACAGTCTGGACCAGGGTTATTATAGTTAACAAAAACTGAAACTAAAACCATAAAAAGGTTTCCATTTCTTGACATAAAATACACTTTTTTTTTTTTCGAAATGAAAAAAAACCAAAACTTTTTTTTGATTTCAACATTTCTCATTTTAATTTAGTTTAACTTGAAAAAAACTCACACTAAAACTGAAATAAAAATTTATAAAAACTATGTCGACATATACAAAGACTACTAAAAATGGAACACACAATAAAAGTACCAAAACTGTAACTAAAATTCAAATGAAAATAGAACATATAAAAATAAAAACAGTTTCAAAATATTAATAAAAATTATAATAGTCTTTCAGTGATACTAAAATAACACTAGTTAGTACACAATATTTGATTAATATTTTGTTTTCATTAAAATCAGCATAATTTAGTCCAAAAATTATGCCATTATACGTATACTTACTATTTTATTCTACAAATTAAGTAATTTTTAAATAAACAATTAATATATAAGTAATAAATCTATATATTAAATATATATCTACATTTTTCCACTGCAACAATGAAAATGAGAATTATAGGCTGGTAGCCCTAGTTTCTGAGAAAATTCAACTTCCTTTCAGTTCGGTGAATGTTCTTGGAAGTCCTCCCGTCATTCAAAATCAAATTATTAATAATAATAATTATTTACTTATTATGAAGCATTTTATATTTAAATATTAATATTCAAATGTATAGTATAAATAAATAAATAAATGATAATTTGCATAAATACAACAAAGCCTGTTTTTATCATCTAATTTTAATTGTTTTAAGGTCTTTTTTTGTTTGTTTTTTTTTTAGTAGAAATGTGAGTATGCATCATGGTAGTATTTGTTTTCACTACTTTTAATTAATTTAAAAAATAATTTTAAAATAGTATCCAGACTGATTTAGATTTTATTAGATTGTGATATTAAATGAATGGGAATGAGATTTTTACACATTATGGTAATTTGAATTTGTGGGGAAAATATGTTTATACTTTTGATTTTTGGGTAACATATGACCTGATCATTTCTGTGTCACCCAATAACTGAAAATCTACCACACCATCACCAGTTTTGCGTCTTCATCACCCCATTAAAAGCCCATCCCATCATCCTCTGCTCCACAAGCTCTGCTTCATCTTGTGGAGATTGAGAGCTGAAATCACAGCTCATGTTGGCCTGCAGATCCAAACGTGGGGTGTTTCGCAGGATGAGGTGTTGATGCAGCTTGGCCGCTTCAGAAAGTCGGTTTTGAGCTCCACTCTTCAACATTTCTCTATGAATTATGCAGCATTACAGGCTGGCAGTCCTAGTTTCTGAGAAAATATTGGAGAATATTTGTTATTACCACAAAGTTGTAGTTAGAAAGGGGCGTCTAACCCTGAATTATAGCCAATTTTTAATCGCATTTAGCTGTAGCTGTAGCTACATTAGATGTAGTGCACATAAGCAGCATGACAAATTTCTGCATAAATTGTTTGTAAAATCCATTCTTGCAAGAATTGTTTTGCAAATGGGTTACACAGGAATGGGTTCTGCTGGTGTTTAATGCATTAGGCCTGTTGTCTTTACACTGAGTTTTAGGATGAGAGAAAGAGCAGCAGACGTTCTGAAGGAGGTCTGCTGGTTTGTTGATGTAGAGCAGTGTGTTTGGCCTGTGTGACCCGCTCAGGATGTGATTAATGCTCTCATGACTTTGAAGTTTGTGAAGAATCAGCAGAAAGAAAAGGCAAACAGTGTGATGCTGCTGTGAACAGCTGTTTAGATGCACTTACAGACACGTATACATCTGACACCATATTGAACATCTGTTATTTAAACAGTGCTTGAGGATTTTGAAACATTTTAAACAATGAAGAAGAAATGTTTAAATGGGTTCTCAGTCATGAAAACCCTGGAATTTGAAGAATTTCTGGAAATATCATGGAAATCAACAATCCTAAAATGTTATAGCAATTACTATATTGCATGTAATTGCTTCTAGTATATTTCATTGGTTAGAATTGCTTTTTGTGAGTGCAGGATCTATAAAAGTATTTTTAAAAATGTACGTTTTTGAAGAATCGTCAGAATAGTTCTATGTGTAAGTAAATGAGTGTCAGTGCTCATGTGACTTTATAGAGATGGTCAGATGCTCTTTGGATCATCTCAAAAAAAGTTTAGTTCGGATAACTCCAGTGCTGCAGTCATTACAGCAGAAGAAACCAAATACTGACACATTTTTACATTTATATTCACTCAAACTGGAGATAATTCATTTATAATGCGGAAATGAATGCAGAACAGAAGCATCTTCAGATGTTTGGAGCTGACTGTATAAGCGTGTGTGTGTGTGTGTGTGTGTGTGTGTGTGTGTGAGCGCTGACACTGCTATATGTTTGGAGCTGACTGTATAAGCATGTGTGTGTGTGTGTGTGTGTGTGTGTGTGAGCGCTGACACATGACACATGCAGCTGTTGTCACGCGTGTTATTTAGTAATAAACTCAGGAGCAGAAACTGAACCCAGAGATTCATCCGCCTCCGTCAGATCACTGAACAAACACACGTGCATGAATGCACACTTTTGCTTTTTCTCTAGTAATTCAGCTGTTCAGTTTTGTACTTTGTTGGTGTGTTTTGTCTGTTCATGTTTTGTTTATTTTTTAATTGGAATGAGAAAGGCTGAGTTATTAGCAGCGATAGCAAACACTGATCCACAGAGACATCCATCCTGATGTAAAGTAAACTGCGTGTTTGTAATGGGCAGTTTGTACTGAGGTTGTTGCTCATTAGCAGCATGCAGCATGTGGCGGGAAACGCGGTCAGGTGAAAGTGTTGATAAGGTCAGTGACTCAGCAGAGTTTATGAGTGGTAATGATGCTCATCTGAGATTGACGTTAGCGCTCCTCTGTGTCACGTCTTTTTCTGACGTTTTTCATTTACACGCTCTCCTGTTAGCCAGTCATCATCTCTGCCTCTTTAAGGGAATGTGGACAAGATTTTCACTTTTTATTATTTGTAGGTCTCCTCCAATGCTGCAGATTAGCACTGGCACTATATGAAGATTCTTTATTCAATTCATTTAAAAAAAAATAATAATTATTATTTAATTATGACTGACTGGCATTACAAGATATATCTATACACTATTAAATACTATTATATTGTTATTAATATTTTTAATTTTTTAAAAATATTTTCTTTTAGTAGTTTTTTGTTTTTTTAATAAATTTTTAAGTATGTGTATATAATTTATTAATTTTCAGTTCAGTTTTTAATTAGTACATAAACTAAAGTTAAACTAGCTGCAATACAATTAAAAGTAACATAATTTTAATTAATAATGCATATATATACACATTATACACACACACACTATTATTGTTTTTGACATTTTGAATTTGTTTTTATTTTATCTTTTCTTTTTTGTGTTTTCGTTTCATTTTTAATAGTTATTATGTTCTGTCTATGTAATTTTTTATTAGTTTTAATTTCAGTTTTAGTTATTTTAGTACATAAACTAAAGTTAAACTACATGAGAAACTAGCTGTTTATCTCATATATATATATATATATATATATATAATTTATAGTGTGGACTTAGAATAAATCCAAAACCGAGAGTAGATGTTGTATCTCAAACTAATCAAGATGGTGAACAACTTATTAAGAGTTGTTTGTTGTCTGTAATGTAGTCTGTACTTGTGATTTGAATTGAATAGAATCAGTTTAAATGAATAAATCAGAATCATGTGTGCACACAGTGTCAGTAATCCAGTTTCCTCTTGTCCAGCCACCATCACCAGCTCTTCAGAGAATGACGACCGCAGCGGCTCCAGTCTGGAGTGGGGTAAAGAGGGCAGCATAAGGAGCTGCGCTCAGCATGTGCGGCCAGACACGTGCTCTCCGGTGGCCGAGGAGGAAGCGTCAACATCTGGGACCGGTGTACGGAGCATCTCCACCACGGCTAAGAAGACTTCAGGAGCCGTAGGGTCCGAGGGCCCCGTCCAGTATCCCACGCAGAACACGTCCAGTCTGATGATGCCTCGGCCGAACTCAGTCGCAGGTAAGAGAAATCCGTGAGAGCAGCAGAGCACAAAGCATCAGGGTCGTCCTGGGATTTTTGAGGCGATGACTGACGCGTGACTGCTGGAATGAAGCCGAGCAGAGACTCATGGGAAGACATTGCCACCAGTTTAAGAGTGTGTGTGTGTGTTGTAGATTGTGAGAGCTCATTATCAGGAGGCACATTCTTTCTCCTGTTGCTCCTTGAGGAAGCAGATACGTCGGGCAGCTGTTGTGTGTGTGTGTGTGTGTGTGTGTGTGTGTGTGTGTAAAATCAATCTCTCTTGTGTTGTGTCACCGCATTAGCCGCTGTTGGATATGTGCTTGTTTTTATGCAAGGATATGAGAGAGAAAGAGGGAAAACAGGTGGAACAATAAATGGCCCACAACATACTTTGAGCTCCATAAATAACTGGATATTCACATCTGTCTTTCATTGGAGGGAATGAGGTGTTAGTGTGCAGTCATAACCGTTTCTAGAGCAGAATGTTGTTCTCTGACCCGTTCATGTGTATCCAGTCAGGCATCGTCAAATTTACAGCTGTTTAAATGACTTCAAAAGGTCAACATAGTTCTTCCTTCAAAATAACCACCACATGTATTTCAGACAGGAAGAGAAGGATAGGAAAGAAAATAGCAAATGAGGTCTCTTAAAATGTGAAGTGTAGAATTGATGTGTCAGCAAACAGAAATACAAAAATAATGCTTCCAGAACACCGCTGTCTGCCATTGGTCTAGCAAACAGATAGCCCCGCCTCAAACTCATGCCATTGGTTAAGCCAGTGTTGCTATGGCTATGCAAAAGCTGTTTTAAAAAAGTAGACAACTTAATTACACAGCCTCCTAAGGTACATCATTTTGCCCAAATCCCAGAATCCATTGCAGTCACCTTAGTAAATCCTACATCCGATAAATATTTTGAATCAGTTTAAATGAATGAATCAGAATCATGTGTGCACACAGTGTCAGTAATCCAGTTTCCTCTTGTCCAGCCACCATCACCAGCTCTTCAGAGAATGACGACCGCAGCGGCTCCAGTCTGGAGTGGGGTAAAGAGGGCAGCATAAGGAGCTGCGCTCAGCATGTGCGGCCAGACACGTGCTCTCCGGTGGCCGAGGAGGAAGCGTCAACATCTGGGACCGGTGTACGGAGCATCTCCACCACGGCTAAGAAGACTTCAGGAGCCGTAGGGTCCGAGGGCCCCGTCCAGTATCCCACGCAGAACACGTCCAGTCTGATGATGCCTCGGCCGAACTCAGTCGCAGGTAAGAGAAATCCGTGAGAGCAGCAGAGCACAAAGCATCAGGGTCGTCCTGGGATTTTTGAGGCGATGACTGACGCGTGACTGCTGGAATGAAGCCGAGCAGAGACTCATGGGAAGACATTGCCACCAGTTTAAGAGTGTGTGTGTGTGTTGTAGATTGTGAGAGCTCATTATCAGGAGGCACATTCTTTCTCCTGTTGCTCCTTGAGGAAGCAGATACGTCGGGCAGCTGTTGTGTGTGTGTGTGTGTGTGTTGTTGATCGGCTTCTGTCTTTAGCATCAGTTCCACATTCCTCAGGCTGGTCCGACTGATCACGTGATCTTTCCCGCTTTTCTGTCAGTTGGGTGAATCTCACAAAAACACGTTGTATTTCACACTGAACTCAAGAGAAAGAAATAAGACATTTTGAGCACTAAGATTTTGGATTGTGGCATTATTTTTATGACAATTAAACATTTTTCACAAAATTTGCATTACTGTAATGCTAAAAATCTAATTTCCATTGCTGTAATTTGATAATATATTTTTTACAATTTTATATTTCATGGTAGTATTTGTTGTACTGCCTTTAAAGTCAACATGATAAATCATTGGAAAATTATAATACTGACATTTAAAAAAATATATTTTATTTCTAACAGTTTTTCTAAAACAAAACAAAATCCCACGAACTGTATACAAAAAGTATGCTATACATGAACTAACCACACAAAAGAAAATACAAAAAACCCCACCCAAACACGCACCTGATACACACCTTAAAGAAAGTCAAACAAAATATTAAAAATGGAATAAAATAATAAAATATCGAAGTTATCTGTAACATAAGTGTCCAAACAAATTTCAATTCTTAAAAAAATAAGTGAGGAAGGGGCCCCAGATTTGATCACATTTTTTTTTGCATGCATCAGTCTTAGAGAAACAAATCATTTCAAGCTTGAGGGCAGCAACCATTTCTGCCTGCCGTTTATGAAATCTGGGTGGTAGAGTGGACTTCCACTCCATCAAAATCACCCTTTTAGCCACCACCATACCAAACATAAGAGACAATAGCTGAGAATGTGTCAATGCTAATGTATGGTCAGAACATCCAAACAAAGCTAATTCAAGATCTGGACTGATATCTTCTCCAAAAACATTTGAGTACCACCGTAAAAAATATTCTTCCAAAACTCAGAAATCTCAAGGCAAAACCAAAAAATATGAGCATGCGTCCTATCTGAGCACTTGCATCGATCACATAATAGAGAAACTGAAGGGTAAATTTGATTGAGTTTAGTTTTGGTATAGTGTAACCTATGCAGCACTTTAAACTCTATAAGTTGAAATCTTGCATTAGTAGAGCAGGTAGGGCTGGACGATATGGCCAAAATTGATATCACGATATATTTTCTCTTTTGAAATATTAATTCCAGTGTGATTTTCCCATGCTACTTTAAGGTAATCAGAAGACACTGCAAAATACGAGACAAACAAAGCAACAAACTCTGTCACCAAATGTTTGGTCATAGGAATAATACTGAAATATTGAATAAATTGATTATTTTATTCAAATAACAAAAAATGGTTGCATATTGTTATGTTTTATTTGCATTTATTTATTAAGTACATATAAAGTATAAATATTATGAAATATTATGAAGAAACTTTTTTGTGCATCGATGAATTAATGTTCACCAATGAATAATGCACAGTAAGACTTATTAAAGTGAATAAGATCTGTTAGGCATATTAGATGCATTTGAATACATACAAAAAATTTGACATTCATATAAAACACCCGCGCCACGTTTTGATTTTGAAACGTGCAGTGCTCATGTTTATTCAACGAAGTCAAACGGCACAAATAAATCAATGTATGGGAAACACTGGTAATGTATATCGAAATATCGGAAATGTGTTTAAAAATCATATCACCGTTATTGAAAAAAATTATATCGCGATACATATTGATATTGAATTATTGTCCAGCCCTAAGAGCAGGTATGAATTAGTTTCAGTCCTTCCTCCCAAATCTCTTTTGAAATATTAATTCCAGTGTGATTTTCCCATGCTACTTTAAGGTAATCAGAAGACACTGCAAAATACGAGACAAACAAAGCAACAAACTCTGTCACCAAATGTTTGGTCATAGGAATAATACTGAAATATTGAATAAATTGATTATTTTATTCAAATAACAAAAAATGGTTGCATATTGTTATGTTTTATTTGCGTTTATTTATTAAGTACATATAAAGTATAAATATTATGAAATATTATGAAGAAACTTTTTTGTGCATCTATGAATTAATGTTCACCAATGAATAATGCACAGTAAGACTTATTAAAGTGAATAAGATCTGTTAGGCATATTAGATGCATTTGAATACATACAAAAAATTTGAAATTCTATTGAATTTTATTTAAATGCTTGTTAATTGTAGGCAATATTTCTGTATTTATAGTGCATTGTAGTAATAAGAAGTTTGTTCTAAAAATAATGCTCACAATGCTTACAAATTTAATGATCCTAAAATAGCTTAAATCAATATTTGTATCTATTATTATTATTATTAATATTATTATTCATTTTATTTTGAAGTGAAATGTGACCTTGAAATGTTGTTGATGGGTTTCATGATCATGATTTTGAAGATTTGTCTTGATTTTATTTGGTGTTTGGATAAATATGAGGCTTGCATTTCTCTCAGAACCTGGTTTTTGTGATGAAGGCTGATGTTTTGAAGTCTGCAGAAGCTGTTGAGGTGTTTGTGTGAGAGAGAGATGGATGTGTGTGTTTGGTTTTGGTTTATTGTGGTGTGTGAGTATATTGTGTAAGGTAAGGTGCAGAAACGCTTCTCATAAAAAGCCGTCAGTCATTAAACTAAGCGAGTCGACGTGAAACAATAAAAACCGGTTGGCACCATAAAGCATCTGCAGTTGTCAAGGTTAGAGTATGCTTTCTTTAGTGTGTGTGTGTGTTCACATTTTCATTTTGTACACCTGCTTGCTTTTTCTCATGTCACACCCTGCTTGGCCTCGGTGAATAAAGCATTAATCTTTACTGAGCGTTTGATAGATCTGTAACTTCACTGCATTCACAGCTGCCAACGTCGTGTTACCACACACACTCACAAAATACAGCTACAGATGGGAACAGGAATTTTATGATTCTGGTTCCAATTTATATTCTGCTTAATGATTCTAATACTGTAATGTCTGCATTAATGATTCTTTTTTTTTTTTTTATAATAATTTATGTAATTTAATTTTTTTATTTTTTATTAATTTGAAGAATTATTTATAAATTTTTTAAAGTAATTTTAAACTCAATAAAAATAAGAAATAAAACATTTTTGGTTGCAGAGGTTTATTTTATTTGAATTTTATTTTATTAATTTTATTATTGAAGTACCATCAGAGCGCTCTTCTGAATGTATATCTTTAACTACACGTTGTCATATGAACAACCTGTCAGTTTGCATTTTGATTTAAATCTTACGTTTAAACAACATAACAGTTTTTGGTTCATTTTGAATGAGTGAAGAACCACTCTGAAAGATTCAGTCAGTGAATCAATCATTCAAATGGCACTCAGCATTGATTCATTGCAGATTCAGTGCTGCAGTAAACACTGTCACAGTATTGTAATATGCCATTCTGTCTATGCAAGAATGCAGACATTCAAGAATATCTTTCAGTTAGGGGTGTGCGATATGACGATTTTTGATCGTGGACGATAAAAATGTCTCCATGATCTGCTTTTGAAGAAATATCGTAGTATCGCGCTACAGTGCACATTCTGTCAGTTGCAGTTCTGGCGCCTCCGTCTCAATATACTGTACAACGCCACATACATTCACATCTAATTTTAACTCGGAGATAGAGTTACTCTCACTGGACACTGCACTTATTCGCAATCACAAAAGTACATTCTTTGCATGTGCTTTAAAGCCTTGCCGGTTAAATGTTTCATTCGTCCGCTTTTTCTGAGCGCATGCACATGAAGCGTGCGCACTAAAAAGCCTGTCTAACAACGCCTGATTACTGGACTAAGATATACTGTACAACGCCACATACATTCACATCTAATTTTAACTCGGAGATAGAGTTACTCTCACTGGACACTGCACTTATTCGCAATCACAAAAGTACATTCTTTGCATGTGCTTTAAAGCCTTGCCGGTTAAATGTTTCATTCGCCCGCTTTTTCTGAGCGCATGCACATGAAGCGTGCGCACTAAAAAGCCTGTCTAACAGCGCCTGATTACTGGACTAAGTTATCTTTTGCACTAATACTGTCAAAACACACACGATTTACATATAGACTCAGTTGGTTATGTCTAAAATGAAAGTAAACAGTTGAGAGAAAAGCGGATGCGTGCAGGTCTTAAAGGGACAGTACTAAACATGCAGCCGACTGTCATTAAAAGGGGTAGTTCACCCTGAAATTTAATTTCTGTCATTATTTACTCGCGTTGTCCCAAATCTGTATTAAATTCTTTCTTGTGCTGAACACAAAATTTAATTCTGTTAGTTAAATTCACAAAATATTTTGAAGAATGTGGGTAACCAAACAGTAGCTGGTCCACAATGAATTTGATGGTAGGAAAAAAATACTATGGAAGTCTCTGTGGACCAGCAACTGTTTGGTTTTCCATGTTCTTCAAAATAGCATTTATGTTCAGCAGAAGAAAGAAACTCATTCAGGTTTAAAACAACTTTTAAGTGAGTAAATGATGGTATAAAAATAAAACACTATGACAGAATTAACAGACAGATGACAGAATTAGGGTCCGAGGGCCCCATCCAGTATCCCACCCTATGTGTATCGTTGTTCTTATTTTTAATAACAAAGATAAAATAATGACACAGATTTTTATTTTCGCCCACTTTGGCCTAAATATCCGCCATTCTTTTTTATATTTTGTTACCTTCAAAGGCTTTGTCTTTATAATAGGGAAATTCACTTGCAAAATAGTAAAACCAACATGACAAAGAATCGTGAATCATGATATTTCTAAAAAAAAATCTGTGATATGATATTTTTGCCATATCGCCCACCCCTACTTTCAGTACAAGTATTTTTTCTAAATAAGAACTGGTTAATCCTATTTGCAGTCCTCATTTACTCGTTCAAATATTTCTTAAACTCTCTCTCCAGCTGATTTAAGTGCATGCTGTTCGTTCTCTTATCCAGTCATAAAGCTTCTTTGGTTTTCGAGGGGCAGATGGGAAAGACAGGCAAAGACAGCATCATTAGGTGAAGCTCACAGAGGACAGTGTCTCACAGCCTCCATTTACTTTAAACACTTTGGACGTGTGCCGAGTTCATGTAAATGGACCAGAGAGTGAGACACTCAATGGGATGCTTACTGTGTTCTAAAACAGCATGCAGAGCCGATCCTCCTATACGCAAAATACACAAGCTGTGTAGGGCCCCCGAAACACCAGGGGGCCCCCTTGCTCTCAAAGATGATTTAATTTTAGTTTTGTTTTTTAATTTGGCCAGCGGTTATGAAAACATGAATGATCATTTCTTTTAATGCGGTGCGCTGTCGCCCTTTCTACGTAAAAATCAGTCAAATCATGCAATGTGAATGTCGTACAGTCTTGCTCAAGACTAAAAAAATGAGTTAAAAGTTGAAAGAGACACTGTTTCTCAAGTGCTTTCCGCGAGCACGATTTGAGACGGAGTGAAACACGGACAAATGCGTTTCATTCATTCATTCATAACCACTCATACCCCACTCCACCGCCCCCCCCGCTGACACAGTTTTGCGTAGGGCCCCCAGAAGTCTAGGATTGGCACTGACAGCATGATAGAGCACTTTTCCAAACATGCATGTAGTAAAATATCAATTCTGAAATCTCAAATATTTTTTTTGTTTTTTTCTGAAGCAAATGTGTGCGTGCAAAATTCAGACTGTATATTGTTTTATGTGGAGTAACAAGCCATAGTGAAATCTGATTTGTGAACAAACTGTTCTTTTGACTCAGTTCTTTTCACCATTGTAGCGCTTGTACTGTATTTTATTGTACTGCTTTTTTCCTCAGTTGGTCAGAACAAAAGTGGCAGACTTGTCACTTACTCGTTCAGATGACAATATCCGGTGAAAATTCTTATTTGGGTCATACTTCAAAGACATAGGCTAGAATCTGTGATTCCAACAGCCACACGGTGCACGACCCACGTTAAGAAAAGAATTGCAGGTTTCATACAGAGATGGCGACAAAGAGGCAAAACTTACAGACTTCAGCTTTAAGTGATTCATTTGTAAACAAATGTTCTTTTGAGTTGAATTGGTTGAACCAGTTAACAGTTCACAGAAAGTTCTTACATTCCATCTGCACTGTATTTTAATTGTTGATCTATATTTTTTGGACAGCATACATTTTGGAGTGACATGAAAAGAATTATCCATTTTTGTGATCTGTTTCTTTAAGTGTTGTGGAGTAAATGGCGCTGTCAGTGGAGATGCTGCTGCTTTAGTGTCTGTCTGGGATTCTCGACCTCAGTGAATAATCATTCCATTTAATTTCTGCGACTGAACTTCATTTGTGTCCAGGCAACTGATCCATTTACTGGACAGCTCATTAAGACCACGCTGAACTCTCTCTCTCTCTCACTCTCAGAGAAAACAAAGACCCCATTTTAATCGCTCAGATATTAGAATGACTCACAAATCTCACCCGTGTCAATCCTGGTGCTGCTGTGCAGCAGAAATCTCAAATATGTTGCAGCATGTGCCGTCTGATTTTTTTGCATATGAATTTTCATCTTACAGATGAGAACTTAAGTGTGTGCAAAACTCATCTCTCTAATGTAAAGTTGGGTGATATATTCACATTTCTCTGCTTCTGCTGTCATTTTTGTCTTTTAGCTCAAGCAAAAGTTTGAAGAGAATCTTGCTGAGCAAGTTAGTTAAAGTTAATTAAGCTGTCAACATTTATTAGCTGTTGACAGGTAACAGTTTATTACCTGAATAATAGCGCATCTGGTTTGCATCTCCCCCTTGAGAAGGACGTTTTTTTACCGCCACAATCCCGCATAATGCATGTTAAGTATGTTCAGCAGGTTTGTGCACTTGCAGTATATTGACTAAACATTTCAATCTGCCTTTGTTTGCTTGTGTTCTGTTTGTTTTTGGCTTAAGAAAGAGTTTTTGTTTCTCCTAATTAAGCTTTAGTAGCAGAAACATTGTGAAAGTTGGTAAGATTCAGTTCTGTTCATTTGAATGCATCAGTGATTGATTGAAGATCTGCTATTTGGTTGTTATGATTATTTCTCTGAGCCATTTAAGGTTATATACATCAATATTAAGGTCAAATGTTGTCATAAGGATATACAGTTTGGCGTCAGTAAGATTTTTAAAGTCTCACCAAGTCTGCTTAGAAATACAGAAAAAACAGTCATATTGTAAAATATTTTTACAATTTAAATGAACTGTTTTCTATGTGAATATATTGTAAAATGTAATTTATTTCTGTGATCAATGCTGAATTTTCAGCATCATTGCTCCAGTCTTCACTGTCACATGATCCTTCTGAAATCATTCTAATATGCTGATTTGCTGCTCAAGAAACATCTCATTATTGTTGAAAAATGTTTTTTGTGTATTTTTTTTCAGTATTCAATGAATAGAAATTTCAAAAGAACATCATTTATTTGAAATTGTCATTTTTTATACATTTTATGCGTCCTAAGTGAAAATAATAAGTCTGTTCACTTCATCGGGTGTTTTATAAACCCTGTAACCTCACGTATGAGCAATAGTTATAGTGATTCTCGCTTTTGCAAACAGCGCTAATGAGCTTAAACAGCGAATACACACACCAACTGGCGGCACTACATGAGTTTAATTAGACTCGAGAAAGCAAAGAGCTCAAGCTAATTAAGCCGATTTGCTATTTAGTACGTGGAAAATGTATTTTACAGAATGAGCACATGACAGCTGGACATGCGGCCACATGCATCCTCGCAAACAAACCTGCACTCATGCGGTCAGATAACAGTGTGTTCTGTGTTGCGTCTGGTCTTGCTTGGAGGTCTTTTGACTCAGTTCGATTGCCCTCTTAATGCCCGTAAGCCTCCAAAAATAACAAACATAAATCTATAATTGTATTATTGCACAGCAGGGCACGTCTGCAGAACATCTCTCCTCACCTTCTGAATGCCAAGTGTGCTTAACAGCCACCGAAGCACCAGACGCGATAGCATGTGTGTTCAAAGATTAAAAATGATAGAAAATAGGAATATTTTGTGCAAATCTTTCCATACATGACAGATGATCGAAACATTTCTTTTAAGCTCAGAAAAAGATATAAAACACATTCAGGATCTGAAATCTTTAGGGCTAAACCTCTGAGTTGTAAAGTCAAGTCACATTTATATATATATATATATATATAGTATCGCGCTATGGAGTATGGAAGAAAATATAATGTATATATATATCGTGGTCACCAATTAAGTAAATGTGGCCAAAATTGTACTAATTTGTCTCTAATTTTAGTTTATTGTAGCGAAATTGTACCAATTTTTTCCTTCATTTTAGTAAATCGTGGTCAAGTTGTATTTATTTCTTTGTTTTAGTAAATCATGGTCACTCTGAATGGATTTGTTTCCTCATTTGAGTATATTGTGGCCTTGTACTAATTAGTTGCCTCGTTTTAGTAAATTGTGGCCAAATTGCACTTATTTCTTTCCTTTGTTTTAGTACAACGGTTTTCAATTCCAGTCCTCACAAGAGAACTCCATGCATGAACTGTGTTCCGATTGACATGGTCCCTACACAGTGTTCATTGCTGCCTACTCCCTGAGCACGGAAAATACGTTGAAGTTTACTTAACTTCAGGAACATTCATTCACGGATTTGCACTTGCAGCATCTTCACACAGACGAAACTTACTACAGAAGTGTGATGTGTGACATAATATACCTCTGTAAATAAATACAATTTAAATTCACGTCTCGCACACTTTAAAGGTGCAGTAGGAGATCTTATATTCAGGCCAATACGGTATAAATACAGATAAATACATTTAGACCACTTAACTTAATGATTGCTATCATGATGTGAAGAGACTTTCAACCAGCATAACACAAAATGTTTCTAAAGACAATCACCTATTGCACCTTTAATGCCTTTGGAACATATATGTTTGCTTTGAACAGGAATCATGGAATATCCTGTGATGTCCACTTCGCAGGGCACTTGCGGTCGAATAGAACAAATGTCTGAGGTGATAAGAGATACATACAAAATATGCAGAGCGAGGGGGTGCAAGGACTGGAATTGAAAACTGCTGTTTTAGTAAATCGTGGCCTCATACAAATTCATTCCCCCGCTTTACTAAATTGTGGCTAAATTGCACAAATTTGTTCACTTGTTGTAGTAAACCATGGCCAAGTTGCACTTATTTCTTTCTTTTGTTTTAGTAAATCGTGGCCTCATGCTAATTTGTTCCTACATTTTAGTAATTCATTGCCACATTAAACTTACTCATTCCCTCATTTTAGTAAATCTTGACTACATACTAATTCGTTCCCTTGATTAATTAAAGGGGTCATGAACTGCTTCTGTTTTTTATTTTGTACTGTTCTCCGAGGTCCACATATAATGTTATCAAGATTTTTTACATAAAAAAAACAGCATAATTTAGAAGTAATATGCTATTTTCTGTCCTGTTTTTGACCCCCCTCATCAGAACGCTCTGTTTGAATGGGCGTGGCGGATTGTAGACTCTGAAGTAAACGCCCACTGCTATGATTAGCTAACAGTTGTGTATGTTTGACAGCCTACATCCTTCACAGATGGACGCATAAATACTCAGTACAAATTGTGCCTTGTTTGTAAATGAATCCGCAGTAAAATGAAGTGAACAAAGGTCCAAGTTCTTACTGACGCGGTCTGGAACTTTATTAAAAATAACGTTTATTCACTCTTTCCTAATGTTAGGATCAGAAGGAAGGCAGTGCAAATACTGCAGAGTCTTCTTGTCTTCAGAGCATCTTTATCGTTTGGTTTCTGCGTAGACCAGCGTTCGTCTCTCTCGTGAACACTACATGTGTGAATCGGTGGGCGGGGCTAAACAAACAGTGACGCGGAGGCGGTGCTTGTCCACACTATTACATCATAGAGTAGAACATTCCAAAAGCTGTTGTTTTGGCAGACTGCCTTCGATATAAACTGTTTTTAGACTAACGACAAAGTTTTGAGTTCTCAAACATGCAGGATGTTTTTGTAACACAATGACCTCTTATATGTCAAAAGATCAAGGGAATTTTGGTTCCTCAGTTCATGACCCCTTTAAAAAGTGGCCTCGTACAAATTCATTTCCTAATTTTAGTAAATCAGGGCCTCATACTAATAATTAATTCATTCCCTCGTTTTACTAAATCATAGCCTCGTACTATTTCGTTGCCTCGATTTATTAAAAAATGGCCTCGCACTAATTAATTCCCTCATTTTAGTAAATCCTAAGTATAAGTTGTACTTATTTCTTTCCTTTGTTTTAGTGAATTGTGGCCACGTTGTGATAATTTGTTCCCACGTTTTAATAAATTGTGGCCAAATTGTACTAATTCATTCCCACATTTTAGTAAATTGTGGGTAAGTTGTACTGATTAGTTCCCTTATTTTAATTAAATCAAAACAAGGGGATACATTTGTACAGCATGGCCACATTTTACTAAAACCAGGGAACAAGTTAAAAAGTCGTGGGAGCTATTTCTTAATTCATGGCCATGGTTTAAGAAAACACGCGAACAAATGAATGCACTGAAGTGTCAATGCATTAAATAGTGTGATAATGTTACTGAATCTGAATTGTCTTTTAAAGCCCAACAGAGCGAGCAGAAGGCGTCAATGTAAATCAGGGCTGTTTCATTGAATCAATGCGGTGGTGGAGGGTTTGCAGAGGTTTTCAGAAATCAAACCCCTCTCTCTGTCTCCTCACAGGACTTGTATCGATATGAAGCAGCAGTGAGGAAGCATCTATGCCTACGTTTTTTCATTTCTGCCCCTCTCTTCTGCTTTTACACTCTCTTTCTTCTCTCTCTCAGAAGATGAAGGCAGACGGAGGCAGATGGTGTTTCGGCGAGAGATGAAATTCTGCCGTTCTTCTTCTTTGCACTGTGGTCTTGGGAGACTCGGCAGAGCGCTTAAGATTTCATCTGCTGTGCAGAGGCAGCATTCCAGAAACGTTAGAGCGTCCTTAATCCATCCGTCCAGATGGTTCTGCCGCGCTGCACACATGCGCCGGCCGCATCCACCATTCAACAACTGGCTCCTGTTCAATTCATGAGTGTGAATTTGAATTGAATTGGTCACGCCACATAGAATGTTGAATTGGAGTTTGAATTGGAATGTCAGGAAGAGGAATTTACTGAATTACAATTGGAATTTAATTTGTCCAACACAAGTAACAATCAACTCAACTTGTTTTTCTAAAGTATTTTTCAGCACTGTCAAAACAAATTGGCAAAATAATTGTTGCCATACAGCTCTGCGAACTTTTTATATATGTATATTAATTATTTATTATGTATGTATGTATAACAAAATGTTGTTATATAAATATTATAATACATTTAATATATTAATAAAATGTTTCATATATTAAATAGCAAAGCTCCCTGAAAAACTCTGCTCAAGTGCATCGAGAGCAAAAGCTGCTTTAAACGCAAAGGATGCTCACACCAAATGTTGATTCAATTTAGTTAATAGAAGTTAATTGATAAAGAAAATCTATTTATGACATTATTTTGACAGCATCACTTTTTCCGCAGATAGTCATGTTATCTTATGCTTTGAATGATGCGCCCTCTTGTGGCCTCAGGAGAGAAGCCAAAAGCTTTTCTTCACCCTAACTGAAATTATGCATTTTAAATTCGAATATAATTCGAATTTTGATAATATTTAAGTACAAAATTCGAATTTAGTTTTTCAGTCATTTTGACAGCCCTAGTGTGGAGCACAAAAATCTCACTGGATTATTACAATTAATGGCAAAATGAATGTTTGGAAATGTAAACTGATATTTCCTACTGACACACTACAGCAAAAGATGAATTGAATTTGAAACTGAATTGAAAGTTTTGCTTTAGTTGGTACTCGAGCGGTTCTCCTGCTGGTCTCCAGGACTCAGTATGTCACATGGTCATGAGCAATGATCACTTGTGGAGTTTTGGTTGGGTTTGTGGGTAAATATCTCACTCTGTGGCTCTGGCTCCTGTCCTGGGAAAAGACATGTGCCATGTACATTTGCATTGTTTCCAGCTTTCCTCTTTCCTGACAGCTGGAGGATTCAGTGAGAAGCACTCGCTCTGGTGACGGTGCATCTGGAATCACTGGTGGCTTCAGCTGTGGCTGCTTGTGTTCGGCTCGACTGAGCTGCTGCCTCTTCTGCTTTCATTTCACTAGAACTATTCAGCCTTTTGACAATATTCAATCTCTACCTCAATATAATTGTGTTTTTTTAAGCAAAATATATTTTTTCTTTTGAATTCCGGTTGAAATATGTACTTTTTTGAGGACAGCATTAACATGGCACTTATTTGATTGATTGATTGATTGATCGATCGATCGATCGAACAAGCATTTTGGTGGTTTTTAAATAAAACATATTTTGTCTTTTGAATTCCGGTTAAAATGTGACCCTGACTTATTTTTTTTGATTTTCTCCCACATTTATGTGTTTGTGCATCATTAATGTGGCATTATTATTTTTTGCCTCCCACTCCCACTTTAAAACATACATCATAACCTGTCATGATGTTTCTTATGAAGTGCTCTGCATATCTCATTTAACGGTTTGTTTGTTTAAGCGAGTATGTCATTTTACAGCTCTGTGCATTTGTGTGGTTTTCACCTGCATCTTGTCATATTTAGTGTCGCCACAGTGGCTTGTCCATGAACATCTTCACTTATAAAAGGTCACATTGGCTGTAATTTGGAGAAGGTTTTGAGATTGCTCCCATTATGATCAGTCGTGCTGTTGGCACCATAAGTGTCTGTTGAGGTATATTGCAAGTTGTCAGGCATCCACTTTCAATTTTCTGATGTGTTGAAGTAGTGCTGGGCGGTATACCGGTTCATACCGAATACCGGTGTTTATTTTTGTAATGATATGAATTTTTTTTCAGAATACACCGTGGCCAATAGAGTGATAAAGTTGCTGAACTAAAGCCAATTCTAACCAGCCAAAACCTTCACCCATGTGTTATTCGTTTGTCAACATCACTCGTTAATGCTGAACTACGACACAGAGTCCTGAGGGTCTGACTGTGTTTGTAAGATCGATTAGCATCTTCCCAACGGTGCAGTGAAGGAGCATCTGACCCGGCGTCTCAACAGACACGACTTATCAACATGAATCAAGCGTGTTAATTAACATCGCCCGGTTCAAAAGGCCCTCTCATCTGACCTCATGAATATTCAATCGATGACATCATCTGAGTTATGCATATTCATTGGTGGGCTCCTTTATTAATGTAAACAATAGGAACAGCAGATTACTCTGTGAAAGCAGAGGAACAGGGCATAATCTGTGCAGCTGGTCACGGGCCAGTCTGCTACTAAAGCCGGTCTGATTAGATTTCTCTCTCAGCGAGGTTTAGCTCTGCCACTGTGGAATGATTCACTGGGTATCAGCCATTTGCACTGGAGCCCAAACACACACACATATGCAGATGCAAAAACATTCGGGTTTTAAAAAACAGATGGGCTATCAATATGCATTCGTGTTGTACATCAGATACTTTGACCGGTGGAGTCACAGTGTAAACTAGATGTACATTTCCTGAAGGCAACAGCAGGGCTTGTGAGGCAGTGAAACTATAGTGATAAAGTATGTTTAAGATTCAGACTTTGGTTCTGTGTAAATGAAATGCTGTAGCAGAGACACTTGTTGTCCAGGAGCCTCTTTTCGCCCACGTTCCTGTCGGCAGATATTAAAATATGTACAGTAATACTCTGCTGTACCTCTCTTGGCTTCATGTAAAAGCACATTACTGCTGTAATTTGTATAATATTGATATTATTTCAAGCAGGTAAAGGTGCTTTTTCCACAAGGATTGCGCACCATTCAGAACTGATTTTTTAAAATCATTTTAATGCATACTTATTTGTTGATATTAATTATTAACAATTAAGACTTATTATAAATGTTTTTGTAATTAAATATTATTAATAGTTTAATAATTAGTAAATTACAAATCAATTTCCAAATCAAATCAACTGAATTTGGAATTGGTCCGTTTAATGCATACTTATTAATTAGTATTAATTAATCATTAATTTTAATGTTTTTATCGGTAATTATTATTAATAGGTTCATAATTACTAAATTCCTAATCAATTTCTAAATAATGTCAACTGAATATGGAATTCGTCAATTGAATGCATCCTTATTAACAAGTATTATTTATTAAGAATTAATACTTATTATGAATATGTTTTTATAGTTAATTATTATTAATATGTTAATAATTACTAAATGCCAAATCAAATCAACAGAATTTGGAATTGGTCAATGTAATGCATCCTTATTAATTAGTATTAATTAATAATAATTAATTGTTATTTTTAATTGTTTTATAGGTAATTATTACTAGGTTCATAATTACTTTCTGAATTTTCTGAATTTGAATTGAGGTAGCAAACCGAACACAAAATTGAATTTCAAATTTGAATTTGTAGTGTTTATATTTAAGGAGGTATTTAAAGATTTAAAATGAATTGAAATTCAACAAAGTTGTTTTTTGACTATAAATGCAAAGTTTTTGAATGTTGCCTTGAAGTTTGAAGTTTGGTTATAAGCCAAGTAGATAAAAACTTACATTTATGTAGAGTTGAACTGTTTACAACTTTAATAATTTCTTGTTTTTTATGCATACTATTTTTAATCTTACCTTGGTGTTTAATCTTTGACAGTGTAGCGTTTCTGAAATGCACACTGGTGCAGCCTTAATCTCTGAATTATTTATTCATTAATATTAAAATGTTAATGGAAAAATATCTGCGCAGATGTCGGCGATATTGCGTCTCAATGCCAAAGCAGTGAAGAACATCTGCACAGGATCAAATCATGAACAGTGCAAACCCGTGACTTGTGAATATTAATTAGGCAACATGACTGGACAGTCTGTGGACATTACCTAGCAATGTGAGATAATTAATATTCATGAGTCCATTATTTACCATATACCAGCCAGAACACCCTGATAAACACCTAGCAACACATTAGCACCCAAGCACTTAAGCTGGGCTCACACTACAGCAACACCTTAGCAACTAGATAGAACACTCAAACACCTACCTAGCAACCACCCAAAACACTCATAATAGTCTACTGGTGTCATACTTGTAGTCGTTTTAAATTTGAATTTAAATTTTTTGGAATTTGAATTAACTTGACTTATTGAGACTTTTGTTGCGTTTTTCTTGTGTTATTTCTGAGCATACTAGGTTTTAGTTTGTACAATATGTGCCTTCATATTTCATGCATTTTTTCTGCAAAGATATTTTACAAGTAATTTGTTTTACATTTACACCATGTTGACAACTTATAATAGAGCTTTCTTTAACTAGATGGTTAATAAAGAAAATGTTACTTGAATCATGTTGTAGATAAATTGATTAGTTAAATGACAAAAATAATAATAATAAATCAAAATTGATATCTTGAATTGGTCAACAAATAATTTTCTGCCATATACCCAGCCCTAGTCTGTAGTATTGCATGTGGCACAGTGAGCTTGTTTAAAGCTGAATGTGAATGAGAAATGCAGCAGTTCACTGATGTCAGAAAGGTGCGCAGCTGATTTGCTCATTCACTCACTCCCGGACTCGCTCCTCCCTCCATCACCCGTCTCCCTCCTGTCCAAACTCTCCTTCAGCTCTGTTTTATCAGCTTTCAGTCTTTTTCTCCGGGAGGATCATAGATTATTTCTCCGCCGCTCTGTCGGAGAGGAGAGATAGAGAGACCTCCTCCTCCTTTTCATCTCTCTTCTTTTTTCCGTCTGTTCTTTCATTGGGATTGCGGAGTGGGGAGCCGTGGCTGTGATTTTCTCTTGTGGATGCGTTCAGAGATGCGGTGAAGCCGGGGAGAGAGACTCGGGCTACGGTGCGGTTCACCAGTTGAATGTGAATGGGTGAACATGGAGGTGCCCTGAGGAAACTGAGGTTTGCGGGGCTGCGTCTGTCTTTGCCTGAAGAACGCGTCAGTCTGTGAGTATCCAGAGCAGAAAGTAGTTTCAGAGCAGGTTGCTGGTGCATTAGTTTCAGACAGCGATGCATGGATGCACATTAGAGGCCATGCACTGAATGACATGCTTCTGTCACACAGCTTGAAAAAAAGTGAAATATTGCAAGATTTGGTGTTTGCATTTTTTCGAGTTTTTTACTTCTCTTTAATTTAAATGGGTTGCTTTGCTTTTGAAACGTCTCTGATTGTTCAGTCTGTGTGTGTGTGTTTGCTCAGTGACCTGGTTCTGTTCGCCATTCATTCTTTACTGTGGTTATTACGGTCGCTGCCGGTGATTTGCATTCGGGATGATGTCATCTTTCTCCAGCCACGGTTTCACGTTTATGGTCAATGCGAACGCTGCGGTCAGCGACCTTTAACCCAGACCTGAATCTGTAGGGAACTGCAGTGGACATCTGTTTCACATTCATCCTCTTTATATGGCATCAATGCATCTTATTTTTCCCTCCAATATCAGACAGAGGGAAACCTGTTTGAAAACAGTTATTATTACAGTTCAGTGTGGTGTCGCTGGTGGTCACTTCTAAATAGCAGGGCCCATGATTTCACTACTTGTTATTGTTAACTAAAACTATAGTCAAAACTATTAAAAAGTTTTCAAATCTCAATTACTAAAAAAAATATTTTTATAATCTTTATATATTATTTAAGATAAAATGAATATTAGACCAAAATTAAAAATAGCCTTGGCAACTAACTAAAATAGTTTAAGAAATAAAATAGTTTTAGTACTAAAATTGCTAAAACTGATTTTGAAACGTCTCTGATTGTTCAGTCTGTGTGTGTGTGTTTGCTCAGTGACCTGGTTCTGTTCGCCATTCATTCTTTACTGTGGTTATTACGGTCGCTGCCGGTGATTTGCATTCGGGATGGTGTCATCTTTCTCCAGCCACGGTTTCACGTTTATGGTCAATGCAAACGCTGCGGTCAGCGACCTTTAACCCAGACCTGAATCTGTAGGGAACTGCAGTGGACATCTGTTTCACATTCATCCTCTTTATATGGCATCAATGCATCTTATTTTTCCCTCCAATATCAGACAGAGGGAAACCTGTTTGAAAACAGTTATTATTACAGTTCAGTGTGGTGTCGCTGGTGGTCACTTCTAAATAGCAGGGCCCATGATTTCACTACTTGTTATTGTTAACTAAAACTATAGTCAAAACTATTAAAAAGTTTTCAAATCTCAATTACTAAAAAAAAATATTTTTATAATCTTTATATATTATTTAATGTAAAATGAATATTAGACCAAAATTAAAAATAGCCTTGGCAACTAACTAAAATAGTTTAAGAAATAAAATTGTTTTAGTACTAAAATTGCTAAAACTGAAATAAAAATGGAAAATTTTACAAAAAACTTAATTCAAAATTTAAACTTAAAACTTTATATATATATATGTAGTATTTATACAACAGTTCTTTCTGGTCCTCGAAACTGATTGGCTGATAAGAGTGCTATTAGTGTGACAGAGCTCTTCCAACCGCTTCACCGTTTATATCGGCACGCTGTGATTACCTGGTCTTGATCTTATTGTTATGCATTGATTCTACCCATAATGCTAAGCTGCTGTTTTTCTCTGTGTTTTGTGCAGCGACGAGCTCCACTAAGCTGGAGGATCTGAGCTATCTTGATGAACAGCGGAACACCCCCCTGCGTATGTCCATCCGCCTGCCCTGGCACAACACTGGCGGCAGAGCTCCACACGACAAAGGTACTTCCACAATCCCATCATGCAGCTGTTTCTATCAGCTTGGTTTCTCCTCTTTAGTTCTGTAGGATCCTCACTAAACATCGAATAATTCATAATTCGCATGACATTTTCACCCCAAATTCTTATTACCTTCATGCAAAACAAAAAAAGGAAGAAAATTAATTCTCATTCATCCAAAAAAACATTGTTTAAATTGTCATCAGTGATAATATTTGGGGGGAAAATGTAAAAACTATATTAAGAATACAATCCCTGCATTAAGGTGCTTTTTCAGATGTCACCTTAAAACATTATTTAAATTGTCATAAATAATATTATTTGTTCTAATTTTGTCTTTAATTTTTGAAATGCATTTAAATAAAAAAATAAGAATTATAACTGATGAGAATTTAGGCTACTGAAAAGGCTTAATTTACTTTATGTAAAAAAAAAAATTTACCTCCCAAAAAATAAAGTATAACTGCACAACTCTTTATTTATTCAGAACTTGCACCACAACATTTAGGTGTGCGTTTATATTTTTTGTTAATTGTGAAATAAAATTTTACCTAAATATTTTCTTGACAGGTTTGGTGAGATTCACCCCTGCACAGTCTGAAACAGTTGAATGCTCTTTTGGTTTGTTTTATTTTGTCATCTGTAAAAACATAACATTTTGAGAGACTTTCTGTATAGATCCTTTTACCCATTCTGGACTTGGATGCAAATAAGCAAACCCTCTCCATACACTTCCTGTGGTGAAAGGAAGTGTTTTAAATGGTTAAGTCCATTAATAATGCAAGAGAACATAGTTAAATACATGTGTTTTTCTGTTTGTCTCTTTCTCTTATATAAACGCTGGTGTACCCTAAGGGTCGAGCTAATGTGTGTTCTGCAGGAGCTGCTGCGTGTGTGTCGGTGTTGAGCTCTTATTCTGAGCTTGTTGAATGTTCTGATAAATAATGAGGAACATCAGAGGTTTGATTCAATCACAGCCAGTGGCAGCAGAGATTCATCAGCTCCTATCAGTGCAGCATTCAGCTCCAGTTGTTTTTATTCCAGTTTTTGCAGGCCGTGTATCAGGTGTGTGAGGGTAGATAGATTCAGTTTTATCTGAAATGCAGTACATGCTTATATGTGTATGTATAGTTTATAAATATTAAATATCACTCTTTGTGCATGTCAATATAAAGGAACTAACATCAGTGTAATCATAACATGACCAGCTTCAAGTTCGTATAGAGGTTAGCTTTTGAATAATTGTTGATTTAAATAAAACAATCATTGCATTAAGGTGTTTATTTAGATGTCACCTTTGCAAAAATGTAAAAATGTCCAGACAAGACTCTTATATGTTTTATTTAAAGCAAAGCTTTAATTTCTTAATGCAAAATTCATTAAATTTTTTTCCTACTGTGCACTATCCTGGATTTATTTTTATTTTTTGTGAGATTAACCCAAAAATCAGTTATTAACTAAATAAAACTGCTGCATGTTTGTGACTTTTTATGCTACTCAACAGTTACTCAAACAAGCTACTTTTCATGCTCAACATATTTATTTTATATCATAGATTCACTACGATAAAAGTGTGCATATACGACACTAATGTCACAATATCAGTGACACAGATATCCTACACACACAGCCATGTTTATTTATATTCACACAAACAGCTACTAAAAGTGATGAAAGTCTGTAATATAATGTCACAGCGCTTTATTCCCTCATCCGATTATGGCTTCTTTATGTACTTTCACACATATTTTGTCTCATGCACAGTAAAAACTCAGTCTAAACGGACATTGAGGGTGTTTAAAGCACATATTTAGCAAGGTTAACTGTCAGTAGTTTTAAAAAACTATGATTATTTGATCTTTTATCGCATTTGCTGCAGTGAAATAGCTTTATTATTAAGTATTACCTTCCTTCTAAGGTCTAGCCAGTGGTGGAGTAGAAAAAGACATGCAGATAAAGCTTAAACTAAAAAAAAAAGTTTTGTTTGCATATGAGTAAACCTGCATGTTTTCTGTTTTTCAGCCCGCTTTGCGCTGTACAAGCCCACTGACATCATGCTCAAGCCGCTGCTGTTTGAGGTTCCCAGCATCACCACAGACTCTGTGTTCGTGGGCCGTGATTGGCTGTTCCAGCAGCTGGAGGATGACCTGAGGCCCAGCGAATCGGGTGAGAGCTCCGGGTCCATCATCGTGGGCAACGTGGGCTTCGGCAAAACCGCCATCATCTCCCGCCTGGTGGCCCTCAGTTGCCATGGCGGCCGCATGCGACAGATCGCATCCAACAGCCCAAGCGCATCTCCGAAAAGTGAGTTTTGTACATTGTTTCACAACACACGTGCCTGAGTATTGGCACAGATGCTCTCACACAAATGCTTGTGTAAAATGCTCATGAAATCATTCTTATTTCAATTGTTACATTGAAGAATTGTCAAATAAGAATGTTTTTTGAACAATTTCCCTTTTTTTGCATTCACTACCTTCAAATTATGAGAGACACTATCGTTCAAAAGTTTGTAGTCAGTAAGATTTATTAATGCATTTGAAAGAAGTCTCTTCTGCTCACAAAGGCTGCATTTATTTGATCCAAAATACACTAAAAACTGTAAAATTGTGAAATATTTTTACAATTTAAAAGAACTGTTTTCTATTTGAATATATCGTAAAGTGTAATTTATTGCTGTGATCAAAGCTGAATTTTCAGCATCATTACTCCAGTCTTCAGGGTCACATGATCCTTAGGAAATCATTCTAATATGCTCAAGTGCTACTCAAGAAACATTTCTGATTATTATCAATGTTAAAAACAGATGTGCTGCTTCATACTTTTGCAGAAACCACTGTTTTATGATTCTTTGATGAATAGAAAGTTCAAAAGAACATCATTTATTAAAAATAGAAATGTTTTGTAACATCATAAATGTCTTTACTGTCACTTTTGATCAATTTAGCGTATTCCAATAAAGCGTACTGACTCCAAATTTTTGAATTGTAGTGTACTTCAGTCTCAACTGAACAATAAAAACAAATATCAAATAAATAGTATACCATTCTTGAAAAAAAAATCTTTAGTTCATATTAGATTTTTTTGAGGCATGTTATCAATTGTGTAAAAAAATTTGTGCATTTAGTTTTTAATTGCAAGAAACATTAAAGGTGGGGTAAGCGATTTCTGGTAGCCAATGTTGACATTTGAAATCACCAAAACAAACACGCCCCTACCCCAAAAGGGTCTCGCCCCTATTTTGATAACTCCGCCCCACACATACATACGCAACCCAGGCAACGATTAGTTCTGTGAAACAAAGCAAAACCAATGCTACACCGTGTCTGCACCGGACGCGAGTGGCGCGGCGCGACAAAATACTATGGAACTCATTATAATCAGTGATGCTGTCTACACCATAGATATA
>NW_015658531.1:167755-171974 GCF_001515625.1 Sinocyclocheilus rhinocerous | reverse complement strand
TTTGTTCCACAGACGTTTTCCTCTTTTGTTTTTTTATCCGCCATCTCCATCTTTCTGTCGCTCGGCTTGCTAATATCCGTCCTGTGCACTGAACTCTCTCTCCTCCACATCATGAGTAGACACGCCCCTCACTGCTGACTGGCTACAAGTTTGTTTTGCTATTCGGCCCGAATCAGTTTTCTAAAGCGTTTTTGGAAAATCGCTTACCCCACCTTTAAATTACATGTTCAAAACTTGTATGCGCAGTTGGGAGAAAATGGCTTTGATGCTTGTATATTCAAAACAGTCATAAAAATCATTCAAGTATATTTTTATTTTAAATTCCCACTTTTAAATAAATGTTAAAATAAAAAAATAAAAATGTAATTTAATTTTTTAATTTAAAAATTAAACTAAATAAATTTAAATTGTTTAAAAGGTTCTCTGTCCATGATTGTGCCCTATCCTAGACAGTTTGAGATGTTTGTGTATTGATGTTTGACTCGTCTCAGTAGAATCGCAGCAGCTGGTGATATTTGTGCTCATGTGGATATTCATCGGTCACATGTCCAGGTGGGGAGCCGAGTTCAGATCTGCCCCTGAGTCAGCCGCCTCAGCCGACCCCTCCGCCCAGCGCCACCAACACCCTGCGATCCAGCAGCTGTCCCAGCACACCTGAGCTGCAGCGGTGCCGCGAGGAGGCCTTCAAACGCCTGGCTGCCAAGGTACACACACAGGTTTTTCATGATACAGAAGTAAAAATGTGCTCACCCTCAGGTCATTCAAGTTGTAGATAATCCACACCACTCCAGTCCATCAATTAACATCTTGACAAGACAAAAGTCTTATAAATCCATCATTAAGGTGCTTTAAACCATTGCTTCCAGGCTAAAATACAAGTCCATAATCCATAATAACACTTCCTCCAGCTAAAAATTCCATCCCCTTTTGTCCTTCAAATCAAAATCCACCCACATATTTGTTCAGAACTGTTTTGGCTTATAAATGGTGCTTGATCGGTGCAGATTTCTCTCCTGATTCAGACCAGACCACTTTTTCACTGGAGGAAGCGTTACTGTATTATAGATTATGGACTCAAGGCAATGGTCTAAAGTTAAAAAAGTCTTAATGATGGATTTGTTTCTTACAAACACGCAACTTTTCACTTTACAAGATGATAATTGATGGACTGGAGTGGTGTGGACTTGTGGATTTAGTTGTCTTGTGGCTCATGAGTATGAGAGTGTTTTAATAGCACCGCACTCATTTAAACTTCAGTAGAGTGGACAGAGTTAGGGTTGATAAGTGATTAATTTCAGTGAATCACTTCACACTGTCCCATTATAATCAATCAATTCAATCAAAAGCTCTGATTCAGCGATTAATTTGCATCATCAGTCACTCTGCTTGGCATTTCTTGTACAAAATAATGTTCTTTTTAGCAGCATCATATGACCCCTTTAAGTAAAAGTGTCTGTTTGTAAATGTTGTTTATAGCTGTGAATTATTGTATCGGTGCATATAAATGAAAACTATTAAATATCATTCCTCCATCCGTTCATTTAAAGAGAAACAGTTTTGAAAACATTCTTTGACTCCAACCCAGCTATGCCATAATTTCTTACATTTTCAAGAAAATGTGGTGAGAGAAAGCTGGCCGGTCTTATGAAGCTCGTATTTCACGACTAATACATGCACATTGATCCACATCAATCCATGTCGATTTGACATGTTCAAGCATTGATTGTTGATTAGTAGATGAACTGTGTGGACACTGGACAGAAGATGTATCTGGTTTCAGCTTCCTGTATGTATAGAGTATTTCACAGAGTCTTGTGTTGGAGTGAGCGGCTCTTGCGATGAATCTCTCAGCTGCGGTCCTAATGAAACCGCACAGGTGTGCTGCAGCCCAATCGCAGGTGCAGGGTCACGACCTCTGCCTGATCTACAGTGCTGACAGTGTCTTATGTGTATGTTGATTATTTCTTGGATTACCTGGGTTTTTCATATTTTACCTTTTGCTCTCATTTTCTCATTTAATTAAGAAAGTCTAATTAAGTCTATGTAGTATTTGCTCGAGGTCAAAATGAATTATAGTTCATTTAAAACTTAAATTTAACATCAGTGAATATTGCTGTTCAAAATTATTGTGCTTCCATTGTCTGTGACAGCAGATGCAATACAAGTCAATTTAATGTTTTTGAGAGCCTCTCAAAGAGAACCAGGTGTTTAAATACATCTACTAGGTATTTGCAGTGTTTATGCTGTGTGCAATGTATTTTTTAATCAGAATACTTTATATAGAAAGATAATTTTGAATGGGCTTCAATGGCTAAAATGCTTTTTCAAATCATCAAATTTATTTGTATAGTGTTTTTAACAATACACACTGTGAAAAGCAGTTTAACAGAAAATCATGATGTTAATATTTAAAATCTCTTAATATATTCTTGTCTTATAGTTGCATTTAGCACATTAGAGCTGGATGGTATTATAGTTCACATTTTGACTGAGATTTGCCATAAATCTTTTCATGCCACAATCGGTATTGTATCTGGTCGGTATTGACAAGTCAATTTTAAATTTTACGCAAAATGCGATATCCGCCGAGTTATTCTGTCATGTTTTCTCCCTTTTTTCCCAAACCGCGACAAACGCCAGTCTCCCTTTTCTGCAGAATGCGATATATCCGCTCAACTGTGCCGCAGACGCGTGCCGCGATGCGCAGATCAGCTCTAGTCTCTAACGTCACTGAATCTGCTGTTAAAAATGAGCCATCCATTCATCATATCATCATGCAAAACTAAGAATTAGAATCATTGTAATGTGACGATCAAATATAGGTGCAGTGGGTGGCGGGTGGATAATTTGAAGCAGTGGACTCTAGTGAAGTTTGAGCTCATCCGCGCATCTCTATACTACACTGACCTGGGTCGCCAGTAGCAAACAATGGAGCGTGCTCTGCTGGACAAACGAAGTAATTACACCATTCAGAAGCATTTAATCTGCGTTATATGTTCTGTAAAAAAAAAAAAGTTCATATCGGCGGCATATTCGCCGATACCAATATATCGGCGACAGGCTCATATCGGCCGATAATATCGGCTAAACGGTATTATATATTTGATTTGTCTGCAGCAATTCATTGTTGAATATTGTAATTACTGCGTTTCATACTGTACTTACATTTAATGTTATTAAATAATTTAAAAATCATACTTTTGTTGTTTTTCATAACAGTAGTGGCAAAAGGAAATAGAAAACAACAGACTCTGAGTTTTATAGCTCTTTTAAAGCAAAAAGTAGAAAATAGCCTTTTATGAACATGCAAGCTGATGTAAAAATGAAATGAAAAATGTTGAAATGTTTGCCTGCAGAATTGTGCAGTTACAGCATCTACCAGCAGGGACTAACTAGACCATGTTAACCGGCCAAACTTTCCCCCTTTGGTTTAATTTGCATGCACACTTATTGTTAGGACGAGCAAAATTTTGGGCATTTTCTTTGTGCAAAAATATTTTGCAAAATAGAAATGTTTACATCATAACAATGTAACAGTTATGTTACAGTTACAAAACATTTAATATAAAGTGCTCTTATGCTTTGGACAGTTTGTGCTGAATGCTTTATTTGTCATTAGCAGTGACTCATTCTGTGTCCTCAGATGATTTCACATGTGTTTTGTTTATAGAAATAGGTTTTATGCAACTGCAAGGTGACCAAAGTTTCTTTGTGCACATTGCAAAGACTATACTAATAGATAATTAAATTATTTTTCAGTTAGTTGTAGTTTTTTGTTTCTTTGCAGACTGCCTCAGACAGACATGCAGCTTGTTTTGACACATGCTGACTGCTGATTCACGTGTCTTATATGAAGAGCACATGCAGTTGTGCAGTAAGTCTGCTAATGGACTGTGATGAATGTGTGGTGATGTCACAGTTTTAATGGAGGACCCGCGCCTCAGTCTGGTGATCTATTTCCCCTCAGACTGACATGTTTATGATGGAGGATGCAGAATTACATCAGACGCTGTTGCTTTGTGTCTTTGTGTTTCAGGTCTCATTTATTCTGTTAAAGGGGTCATATGATGCGATTTCAATTTTTCCTTTCTCTTTGGAGTGTTACAAGCTCTTGGTGCATAAAGAAGATCTGTAAAGTTGCAAAGACTAAAGTCTCAAATCCAAAGAGATATTCTTTATAAAAGTTAAGAGTCAACCACACCTACCTAAAACGGCTCGT